>NC_134404.1:154351747-154651747 GCF_038048845.1 Mixophyes fleayi
TAAGGGGTTTTCTCTGACACTCCTCATTAATATCTACTAGTGCTCCTCACAGGTACAGTAGGAGTAAGCAATTGATAATCATGTCGATGTGCGTGTGTACGACATTATTACTGCATACTTACCTACTTTCTTCAGCTCCCTTCCGGGAGCCAGCCAGTGGAGGGGGGCGTGAAGGGGCGGGGTGGCCGAAATCGCGTCATTTCGGCCCCGCCCCCTGTGACGTCATGACGCAAATTGCGTCATTTGACAGCGGGGGCGGGGCCAAACGCCGCGATTCACCGGGAATCGCGGCGTTTGGGATCTAATTCTGCCCACTTCACTAGGAAGTGGGGCACTTCCTAGTGAAGTGGGCAGAATTCGGGAGATTGCCACACTCGCCCGGGAGTCCGGGAGACTCTCACAAAATGCGGGAGTCTCCCGGACATTCCGGGAGAGTTGGCAAGTATGTATTACTGACCGCTGGTAAAATTTATTTTTCGCTTTCCATTACAGGCTTTATTGATTAACAGTTCCCCTGATCTCACTCTGCTGTGGTATTTCTGACTATAGGAACTCTGGTCTATTTAATTTAATTTGTTACATTTTTTACAGTTGCCATCAGTATAATATATAAAACATGTGCAAGATAGCATACACAGAGACAGGGGCGGGCTGGGCCGGGGGGCATCGGGCCCCCGGGCCGCCCAGTCTAACCGCTGTTAGAGCCGGCCGCCCAGCCCCTCTCCCCCCCGGATGCAATATTACCGTAATATTATCCGGCGGCCGCATCACATGACACGCGAGGCGGCCGCGTCAGGACACAGGCGGCCACATCACATGACACGCAATGTGGTCTGTGCGCCTCTCCCCCCCCCCGGGCTGAAATTTGCCAGCCTGCGCCTGCACAGAGATATTGTGGTGGGGTTTTTTTCTTATATTTTCAGAGGAAGTCTATTTGGAAAATTTGAAAAAGAGCAGTTTGAAAACAGATTTGATTTTCTTTTTTAAAGAGCTTTTCGCAAGTGGAAATTTGTGTCTCTTAAATAGACTTTCTGTAGAAATTTAACACTGAAGTCTATGGTTGCAGCATGCAGCTTGGGAATTGTCAGCAGCACAGTTCCGTGAACTTGCCCTGTCCTATCCTGCTGCTTCTTGTACAGTTTTACTCAAATATTTTAGAGGACCCACAATTCATACAAGAAACTCATTATATCCAGCCCCTGATGAGTTTGGAGCCAGGATGTAAAAAAGTAGCTAGTGTCAAAGCCTGATTAAGGGTTCAGGTTGTCCTAGGCTAAAATGCTTGTAGAACCCTCTTATCTTCCATGCCAGGCTAAAGGTAAAAACAAAAATGAAATATAGGAACAGCGGTTACAACTGATACACTTTCTTACTCCTATACAGAGCTAAAGCATGAAAGTTAAAAATATGGAAGTCATATAAATCCTTATAGTACCCAACTAGTGATTAAATCATACAAATGTCTGTATATATAATTCAGTCTTATTCAATAATGTCCCTTTCAATGTGATTTTCTTGCTAAAATCCAAGATGTGTCCACAATATCGATTCCCAAGATGTATTTCCTCCTCTCAAATGTATGATCGGAGTAGCATTACAAGTAATCATAGAAAGGAACAAATAAAAAAGATCACAGTGCAGACTGAAAAACTATATCTGTTTCCTAAGGAAAACGTGTGTATTAAGCATACAACACCAAATTCACCAAGTGTGATATTCCAAAATGATCTCCCTGGGAGGATGTACACTTACGGGAAGGAGATGAAACCACAGCTTGTAAAAGATTTCTTTAGTGATCACTCTTTATGCCAGCCCAGCTTGCTTCCTTTACTTCTCTATTAAATTAATCTCCATATAGGCAAATGTGAATAAAAAGCGCTGATAGTGTGTCACTCTTTTTAAGGTAGTTTTTTTTACAGTTTTCTAGTCTGCGCTATGATCATCTTTATTCTTTACCACTCTCACCAATGTTAAACCTGTGACTGTCTCTGTCTTTATCTCTATTACCTGCACGTTTTCAAGCCCCCCCCACTTGAGCATGACTCATTCTCTTCAGCCGGGAATAAGCCTAAAGCCTTACTATATTTTTCTTTCATGTTTTATATTTCATTTGGAGAACAACCATTCTCTTATATTTTAAAATAAATTTCCGTTTATACCTCTGTCTGACAGAATTGTGCACCCCCAAAATTCTAGCACCTCAAAAAAGCCTTGGGCCCTTTTCTGCAGCCTAGTCAGCCGTTAGGATAATCATTTAGGCCCTGCTAGTGGGGTCCAGGCAGAGTTCTGGCTTCAGCATAATTCTAGGGGCCCTATGTGCCCCTCTGGTACTGGGATGGAGACAGAACAATGAATGGTAGAGATGGCAATATACTGACGCTCTTAATCAATCATATACATAAGAAGTAGAAGAAAACTTTTTTCCCTACCACTTGGTTCAACGTTCAACCAATCATTGTTCAAAGAAGAAACTATATAACAAACTCTTTTCTGAGAATGTAATTATGTGATGGTACAATGCAGTAGACAAACATATGACAGGAAACAAAAGAACAGAAGAAATGAGAAAAAAGTCTTAAGGAAAAGAAGCTATAAATAAATATAAAAGTGTTTTAAAATGAGGGGGGGGGAGGTAAGAAGTATATTTGTATTTTGTATGGCTAGTTTTGTAGGGGTTTTATGTACTCATTTGCCAGATACAAAGGTACCCTAGAGAGGTGTCATAATTGCCACTTCTTAGGAGGCCCTTTTTCCCTAAACATGTTGCACCAGGGTGGCTTGGAAGAGGCCCTGCTGCTTTTCAGTGCTGGAGCTGTTTGAAATTAGTAGCAGGGAAGTAATCCTTTTTTGATTGCCCTACATTGACTAAAAGCAATCATCCCAGCATCAAAAAGGTCACTGGCTGGCCCCTGTTATTGAGGGGTTCACTATTCTGTCCCTAACTACCATGGCATAAAGGTGGCTAGGAGAACCCCTTCACTTTTCAGTATAAAGGTTGATTGTAATTAGTAGAAAGAGGCACCATACTTTTGTTTGTCTCCCTTCTCCTAAAAGTAATTAGTCCAATCTTTACTAGCCCATAGGCTGATCACAGTGATCGTGCCTGGCCAAACCAGGTGCAATGTGCAGAGGCTTGTGTGCACCATGTGTCTGTTACTCAGACACTTTTGTGCAGTGGTATGGTGCCCACCTTTTGGGGTCCTGCCTTTTTGTCCCTGGTCACCACTGCCACCTAGGTGGGCAGACGTTCACCTGCCCTTTCTAGTGCTGGTGAGCAATTTTTAGACAGGGTCTAACCTCTATTTTGCCTGGGTCTCCCTAATAAAATCTTTAAAAACAGTGAGCATAGGTCTGGTCAGCCTGGGGTCTGGTCACTCTTTATTATTAGACAGCCAAGGGTCCAGGTCTTCAAAAATTTTAGCAGCCATCACAGATCTTATGCATTCTTATATTTATTATCTTTTCATTCTACTAGACAAGCTCAGCTCCAGGGTAGCAATGTAGCTACATCCTTCAGCGCTGTTGCCAGTAGCCTTTAGGGTGTTAGGGGGGAATTATTGCTTGGTCCCCCTCTGCTAAGTTATTAATACCACCAATTAGCCCTTAGTCTGGCTGTGAGTATGGGTGGCCAAATATTACAGAGGGGCCAATGGATTGTATAATTGTCAGTTCTTGTGGCCTTATTAATTAACTTAGCAACACCTGGTATCAGAGGCCCTAATATTTTTGGTGCTTTTGTTGGTTTGTCTTCATATAGAAAATATAGGAACATAGGTATGCTTTCTATTTCCTGTAAATCCTCCCTAACATCCATTTGCTAATAGCAGCTATTTAATATAATCTGGATTTGGAGTGATTTAAAGTGATTCCATGTGGCAAGTCTCCATGAAGTCATGCTAGCCAGCACAGAATGGTAACCACTAGTGTAAAACATACGGGGAGATGGATAAACTGCTCCTGCCTGTAGTGTATCGGGTAAGGGCCTTTCTGACTCCTTTTTCTATTACACGGAGATGTGAGAGGGGGTGTCCATCTTTATAGTCCAGGAACTCATTATCATTATCATCATCATCATCATCTATTTATGTAGCGCCACTAATTCCGCAGCGCTGTACAGGGAACTCATTCACATCAGTCCTTGCCCCATTGGAGCTTACAATCTAAACAAACTCTGGTGCTCCTTTTGCCCCACTACAGGTGAAGAAGTCCGCTCCCTTATTCTCTCCTCCCCACCCTCTACCTGTCCTCTCGACCACATCCCCTCTCACCTCCTTCGCTCTCTCTCTCCCACTGCCTGTTCTTACCTCGCTCACCTCTTCAACTTATCACTCTCCTCTGGTATAGTCCCCTCCTCTTTTAAACACGCTCTTATCTCCCCTATCCTTAAAAAACCCAATCTCGACCCCACCTCTCTTGCTAACTATCGCCCTATCTCACTACTCCCCTTCGCCTCCAAACTTCTCGAGCGGATTGTCTGCAGCCGCCTCGCCAAACATCTCTCTGACTATTCCCTCCTTGACCCTCTCCAATCCAGCTACCGTCCCCTCCACTCCACCGAAACTGCCCTGGCCAAGGTTACTAATGATCTCCTAACGGCCAAGTCCAAGGGTCACTTCTCTATACTTATTCTCCTCGACCTCTCCGCAGCCTTTGACACAGTGGACCACCCCCTCCTGCTGCAAACTCTTCTCTCTCTTGGCCTCTCTGGATCTGTCCTTGCCTGGTTCACCTCATACCTTACTAACCGCTCCTTCTC
Organism: Mixophyes fleayi; assembly: GCF_038048845.1. Taxonomy (NCBI): domain Eukaryota; kingdom Metazoa; phylum Chordata; class Amphibia; order Anura; family Limnodynastidae; genus Mixophyes; species Mixophyes fleayi. The sequence continues at coordinate 154,356,504 of NC_134404.1, forward strand.
TGTATCAACGTCTGGCTCCTCCTCCCCCCACCCTCTCCCTTTTGGAGTCCCGCAGGGCTCTGTTCTCGGTCCTTTACTCTTCTCGCTCTATACTTCCTCACTTGGCGCTCTCATCTCCTCCTTTGGTCTTCAGTATCACCTCTATGCTGACGACATTCAACTCTACATCTCTTCACCTGATCTTTCCCCCACCCTCCTCGCTCAGGTATCTGACTGCCTCTCCGCCATCTCCTCCTGGATGTCGGAGCGCTTTCTCAAAATCAACATTTCAAAAACTGAACTCATTGTCTTTCCTCCTCCCAACCACCCATCCCACTATGACCTCTCCATTGTCGTTAACACTACCATCTCCTCTGTCACCCAACTCCGCTGCTTGGGTGTCACCCTTGACATCTCACTCTCTTTTGCCCCCCACATTCAAATCCCTTGCCCAAGCCTGTCGCTTCCAACTACGCAACATCGCCCGCATCCGTCCCTTTCTCTCTCAGGAGGCCACAAAACCATCATACACGCACTCATCATCTCCCGCCTGGATTACTGCAACCTCCTCCTCACCGGCCTCCCCCACTCTCGTCTCTCCCCCCTCCGCTCTATACTCAATGGGGCTGCAAGACTCATCTACCTCTCACGCCGCTCCTCCTCTGCCTCCCCTCTCTGCTTTGCCCTTCACTGGCTCCCCTTCCCCTACAGAATTCTTTTCAAACTCCTCACCACCACTTACAAGGCTCTCTCCCACTCTACTGCCCCTTATATCTCCAACCTCCTCTCCATTCACACTCCCGCCTGCTCCCTGCGCTCGGCCAATGACCGTCGCCTCTCCTCCACTCTGATCACCTCTTCCCATTCCAGAATCCAGGACTTTTCCCCTTGCAGCCCCCCTTCACTGGAATGACCTCCCTCGCTCCATCCGCCTCTCTCCCACTCTGTGCTCCTTCAAACGTGCACTCAAAACTCACCTCTTTCTCAAAGCCTACCACCCATCCACTTAACCCCATCTTCTCCGCTCATTCTCCCCTCTCTCCCATTGCCTCAACCGGCTCCTCTTGTGCATGGTCTGTCAACCCTCCCTTAGGATGTAAGCTCGAATGAGCAGGTCCCTCTTCCCTCCTGTCTCCTCACCTGTTCTTCTGCTCCATGCTTATTGCAGCAGCCTGCCTGGAGTTTCTGAAGTATTGGTATTTTTGTTTATTGTTCTGTACTGTTTTACCCTGTATAGTCTACTGTTTGTACTGTGTACGGCGCTGCGGAAATCTTGTGGCGCCTAACAAATAAATGATGATAATAATAATAATAATAATAATAAATCCCCTAATTTACACACACACAGACTGAGATAGACTAAGGGCAATTTAATAGCAGCCAACTAACCTACCAGTATGTTTTTAGAGTGTGGGAGGAAACCGGAGCACCGGAGGAAACCCACGCAAACACGGGGAGAAAGAACTGATTATTTACGTTAAGTGTTGTTGATATATGAACTGTGGCATATGAAATAATGTGTTTACATTTTTTACAGTTTTAATTTGAATAAAATAGTAGGAAATGAATTGTAAAAAAAAATAGTATTTACTATATAGCACATTATCAGACATTTACTTCCATTGCCTTTGTCTGGGTGCACACTACAGAATATTCAGACAAATGTGTTAGCTACAGCGATTTTACTAACGACTAAAAACAGAAAATCCCAATCAGCATACCGATTCATGCGTACACACTACGTGTACATACTAATGCGATATCGGGATGAAAGTCGTTTATCGAGTGATTGGCCTGATAATTGGCTGAAAACACTGTAGTGTGTACCCAGCCTAACCATTGCTAGATACACAAAAGTTAGCTAGTAGTGTTACTAAATAACTCACAAGGGTCCTGATCTATAAGATCAGAAGTATTAGGCAATTTATGAAGTTGTGAAAAACTTTGCTCAGAATAGTGTTAACTTGCCTTTAACAAGGGATGAAGCTGAAGCTAGTCATCATAGTGAAGAGAGGTCTTCACTGCGTCCCGGCATGGTAAATAGCAGTAGTACAACAATCTATATTGCTGCAATATTTACTGAACTATATTTTATTAGGGGAACCAGATCAGGGTGATTTCTGATGTAATTTTTAATGTTAAAAGTGACATTGTGTGATGTATTATTGTTAGCAATATCCTATGTGATGTCATTGTCTCACTCCCAAATCCATGATTTCTCCCATGCTGCCCCCCAACATTGAAACAATCTCCCTCATTCTATCAGACTATCCCCCAACCTGCAAAGCTTCAAATGCTCCTTGCAAACCCACCTGCTCATTAAAGCCTACCATTCCACTGATTCAAAATTCCTCTTCAAATTGTGCCTCACCCTTTTTAATCCCCCAACTCACCCTCTCTTCCTTCAAAACCTACTTTCTGATTAGTAGATCCTCTTACACAGACTCACCCCTATGTGTGTACCATTTATCTGCCCTTTTCCCTTTAAATTGTAAGCTCTCATGAGCAGGGTCCTTTTCCCTCTTGTTCTTACACTTTACATTACCTATTAAAAGAGGAGCAATAGATACCAAGCAAGTAATCCTTCCTCATTTTGGAACTGAACTCACCAGTAGTGAGTAGCAGATGCTTGCTTGCAATATAAAAATTGCTCATTACATGAGCTTGAATAGAGAAAAGGACTCACTCTCCTGTTTTGTGTCACTGTACTGCAATGAGTATGGAGAAAAGAAAGTAACCCAGAGAATTGCGAGGAGGTCAGACAGAAGATTGTAACCAAGCATGGACAATCTTAAGGATACATTTCAATCTCTCAAGACCTTGATGTTCTGGTTATTAGGCAGTTTAAGGCCCATGACACTTTAGCCAACTTCCCTGGACCTGGCCACAAGAGAAATCTTAATTGAAATTTAGAGTGCAGAATTTTTCAAGTGGTGTAGTAAGCACCTTGATCAATTGCCAGACAGGCTGGAGCTGAATTTCAAAAACAAGGTTTCAACTGACACCATGGGCTAGATTTACTAAGCTGTGGGTTTGCAAAAGTGGGGATGTTGCCTATAGCAACCAATCAGATTCTAGCTATCATTTTGTAGGTGCTAAATAAATGAAAGCTAGAATCTGATTGGTTGCTATAGGCAACATCCCCACTTTTTCAAACCCGCAGCTTAGTAAATCTAGCCCCATGTGTCACCAACTCAATGAAAGGGGTTATATGGAAGGAGGCCCACAAGGGCCCCACTGCTGGGAGACAGACATAAGTAAAGCCCAATTGAACACCTGAAAAAGCCTTTTGGAGGAATGTACTGTGGACAGATGATAACCATATAAGAGCTTTTCAGCAAAGCATATTATTCCTATGTTTACAGAAAGCAACATGAAGCTTGCAAAGCAATTAACACCTTCCCTACAGTCAAACATTGAGGATGTTCATTGAAGTTTTGGAGTTGCTATGCTGCACCTGGAACTGGATGCAATGCCTGGAACGTGTACTTAGCATCATGAAATCTGGAGATTACCAGTCCATTTTGAAATGCAATGTTGAATCCAGTGACAGAAATCTGAGTCTCTGACAAAGGTCATGCATCTTCCAGCAGGACAAGGACCCAAAACACTTGTCAAAAAGCACCTAGGAATAGTTGAAGACAAGATGCTGGAAGTGGCCAGCAATGGGTCCAGATCTAAACACCACAGAATACCTTTCCAGAGGTCTGAAACCTGCAGTTAGGAAAAGACACCCTTAAAATATGGGTGAACTGTTACAGGTTGCACAAGAAGAGTGAGCTAAACTGCCAGTAGAGAGGTGCAGTAACCTCACCCATGACTATAGGAAGCAATTGATTTCAGTAATTTTTACCAACAGCTCTGCTTCCAAATGTTAAGTTTCAATGTGTCAATCATTTTGTCTGGCCCATTTAATAATTTAAGCTAAGATTTAAATTGTTTCTGTTTTTTGTGCTTTATTCCACTAAAAAAAAATAAAAAAAAAAATGTATGTGAATACCAAAATATTGTTTATTTCAACATTTTATGGAAATAGTACATTATTAGAGAAAACTGCAAGAGTGCCAATATTTGGCCACAAATGTATATCATAAATTACAATAGAGAACATGCAGTACATTATTATTAATAATATTATTTGTCTTACATATGCCACTGGTTATTTGTATTTCTTTTCTTTCAGCAGAATATTAAGGATCTTCGTTGTCAAAATGACTTGTGCAATCTCAGATTTTACATGAACAAGATCCCATTTAAGCCTGATGGTATGCCTTAGTTTTAGTAATGTTGTAGATAACACTGACAGCCACACCCTGATGGTCTAGTATGATTTAACAGCACAAATATCGTATATGCTAAAAGAGAGTTGCCAAGCTTTGAAGATTGGTCTCCGGGAGTCTGGTGTGGAGGAGGGTGCGAGGGGGCGGGGCTTCACAAATTGTGTCATTTTGGCCACATCCCCGTGACGTAATGATGCAAACACGTCATTTTACCATGGGGGGTGGGCCAAAATGATGCAATTCCTGGAGAATCGCATCATGGAGGCTTGAAATCTGCCCATTTTACTAGCAAGTGGGCAGATGCGGGAGAATTGTCAGCTCTCCTGGGAGTCCGGGAAACCTACCCGGATTTCGGGAATGTCCCGGACATTCTGAGAGAGTTGGCAAGTATGTGCTAAAAAGTTATCTGCATATATAATTGAAAAGTGACAACATAGCAAACTATAATGTATACATTTCTCCCTAGACCCTACCACAATCTCAGACCTCATATAAAAGCACTTGAATTCACTTGAATAAAAATAATAGAAAAGGGTCTTTTATTTTATTTTGCCTGTTTCCCTTTGTAATGCCAATAATTAATAGATTTCTATCCCACTATACTGTGAAAAAGAAAAGTCATTTGTATACTGTCACAAAAACAGTATAAAATAGACTGTAGGAGACTAAGAATTGAAAAAAATATTCCCTATGTGAACATTCGTCAGGTCATCTATGAATTGGTTAAAGTGGATCTGTCATCTAAAGAAAGTGGTAGCAGCTATATTGTGGGCTGAACTAGTATTCATAAGAAAGTAGCTTATTAATTCACTATAGAGCATGAATATTAGTTAGGCAGTGCCTTCGATATCACTACTTTCTAGCAAATTGATAGGCCGCATAGTGGTTTAGCCCACAAAACAGATGACTCCACTGTGACAGGTCCACCTTAAAGGAGATAATGGATGCACAAGAATCTCAATTTTGTTTAATAAATTAAACTAGCTTGAAACAAACCATGGAAAATGTGGTAATGTCATGATTATGTTCATTTAATGAGGGAGGTGTTTAGTTGTCAAGTACTAAACATGATTTTGTTCCTGCTTGCTCAAGCATAGCGCAGCTCGCAGCTGTATAATGAGCAGAAATCTGTCTTTTACCGTCTTGGACTGTGTAAAATGGGTCATAAATATTTATGTGATTAGTAGTTCCCATACACAAAGCTGAGCTTGAGCAAACATGGAGATCATTTCGATGCACTCAGTAACTGCCTCCATGTTCACTAATTTTGTGTATTGTATATGCAGTTATTAGAGTTCAGCTGTTTATCTAACATATTTTTGTATATTTTTTCAGGTGTTTATATTGAAGAAATTTTAAATACCTGGAAATGTGACTATGACAAACTGGAACATAATCACACCTATATACAATGGTAAGTGTTAAAAACTTTAAAACAAAATTTAGGGCCTGATTCATTAAGGAACATAAATTCTGATACGTGCCATATTTTGCGTAAACCTGCTCTTCAAATGCAAATGACAATTCCAACAGCCTATGATTTCAAGGGCAGAATGAGGGAGGGAAGAGGCATATGCTTGTAGTCAATGTATAGTAAGGGCATGCCAAGCACGATCAAGAGCAGCTGTAAAAATGCATTTTATGTACAGTAGGCATTAATAGCATCCTGATATATGCCTTTTTTTGTAAAAGGAAAATGAAAACCCTTTTTAATGTATTTTTCATTAATGATTATATTATTGACAGGTGTTAAAGTTTTTAATTTTATTTTTTTTCTGTGTGCGTTCTGATGGGACTTTATATATATATATATATATATATATATATATATATATATATATATATATATATATATATATAGACATTGTGCGTATCCTGTAGTGTGCTATGTCTGTGTGCATACAGCAAGTGCCATATAGGCAGAGCTAAGTTTATGCCCTAAAGCTTAATTCCTTGGTCGATCTATGCAGCTGGTTTGCATGATCTCTTTGATCCTGAGATGGTTTGTTTAAAATGGCAATGTCAAAGTGTCTCCTCCTAATTAATTTCAGAGGTTTTTTTTTTACAAACATTTAATTATTGTAAAGCCCAGGACAATAACTGAGGTTTGTGCTGCCGTTATGAATTTTCAGATGCAAATACATTGGTTTATGTGTGCTAAACTCTACATTTGCCTTATATTATGTGCCTCCCTATATTGACTATTTGAATGTCATTGAAAGTGGGTGATAAATAGAGGATAACATCACCACCAATAAGAGACATTTGCATGGCAAAGAAAATAGTTTTGACGTGTGCATCTGTAACGCCCCCCTGCGGGGAAACAGGGACAGACGCAACACAAAAGAACTTACCTTGAAGACGATGGTCACCTCCAGTCCGCTTCCGATATCCCAGCTGCGATCCGATCCCAGCAGATCCGCAGCCGAAACCCTTGTCACCTCCAACCACGTCCCTCTAAGAAAGAGACAGAGATTACGGCCGTGCCTACCAGGTAAGGGCTGTCCGAGAATACGGCAACGAACAAGGACACTCTCAGTCCAAGCCCACTTGCCGCCTCCTCGCTTTGCTCTTGCCAAGAAGCGGGGGACTACAGGCACTTAAAACCAAGACTAGTCCGAGGACTAATCCCGCCTCAAGTACCTCACACACCTGCCGGTGAGGGCCTAACCGAAAGGGGGAATCGAGCGTGATACTCACCGGGACACTTCCACTTCCGATCCGGTTCTCCTGCACCTTCCCGACGCCTGCGGATGACAAGAACACACAGCCTCCCTCTACACTCTCAGTGAGACTAAGATGGCACCCACAAACTTAAACTGACTACAACAGCGACCCGACCCTAACAACACTCTAATGGTCGGCAACGCAACTAAGTCAAACCACTATGACTAACTAGGTGTGGTGCACTAACAGAACTGCTCACTTACACACTACGGGGAACACCAGCCGGTGTTCACGGACTAAACCGGAGGGCGGTTCCTAACCCCCTCACCCAGGTCTAACCAAGGAGACTGTCTCCTTACGATGGGGTCACCCACGGACCCTAAGGAGCGGCTGCTTCAAGCCCGGCTGAGGCTCAGTGGAACAGCACACTAACCCGCGGGCCGACTGCCGTACGGAACAGCCGATCGAACTGAACCGCCCGACTGCCTGTACTCGGAAATCTCACACGTGTCCTTACGTCCGGAACCACAGGTCCACCTGCACGGAACCGGTCTCGGGGACCCTCAATCAGAACCACGGCCGCCCCTGGAACTGCCTCAAGGTGTGCTGCACTGCCACCAACTCACTCAGCCACCCCCTCTGGGAACCAGTGTGACCCCGGGGACCTAAGGGACAGGAAAACTACGTGTGTTCTCCCCTGACTATGTGTATGCTGGTAACTACACTTGTCCCCACAGCACGGGTTAGCACAGAACAACACAGGAACAAGAGCCTACCTTTAATGGGGGCCTGAAGTCTTGCCCCAGGACACAATTACGTAGCACACCCAAAATACTGTAATTCAGCAATACCCGCCGCACAGACAGAATACAATATACAGTACTTTGTAAGCTACTTACCAGAGCACACCGCTGCTAGCCAACCAGCCGGTTTCTACAGCACCACAGGAGCCTCCGCTCTACTGTACCTCCTAACTATGTGTGCTTACCTCACACAGGACCGCGCCTACACTCACGAGGCTCCCACACCTCTATCACACCACCACCAGGGCCTTCTGCCCTTCACACAATGGGCCTCTTGCCCAGTTGCACACAGAGCCTTGTGCTCCAATTAATGGGCCTCAGCCCCCTCTCTACCTCAGGGCTCTGAGCCCACTAACTAGGGCCTTGTGCCCTGCTACCTAGGGGTCCTAGCCCCTGCCTACTGAAGCCTGTGGCCTCCCTGACTATCTGCTAGGGCATTGTGCCCTTTATAGCCTACGGGCTACCAGCCCCTACTCAGGCCCTCTGGCCTTCCTATGGCCTCTAGGCCACTAACTTCCTAAGGGCCTTGTGCCCTTGCACCTGGGGCTCTCATGCCCCCTGCCTAACTAACAGGGGCTTGTCCCCTTTATCAAAAGTATTATGGCCTACTGGCCCACTAACTCGTAGGGGCCTAGTGCCCAGGTCCCTGGGCCTTGTGCCCCTAATTTACTCCGTCCCCACGGGTCTTGTGCTCGACCGTGGCCCCTGGCCTAGTGCCCGAATTTAACGTTGAGTATACTTACCTGCTCTGCGCAGGATACTCAACTTGCCACGCCGTCTTCTTCCTTCTCCGGGTCTTCCAGACCCTCCAGCCGGCGGCGCCTCTTCTCCTCTTCGGCGCGGGTCTTCTGCCTTCTCTGGTGGCGGGGGCGCTCTTACAAGGGCTCCCCACCGACGATCTCCGCTGCTTCTGTTCTTCCTCCACTCCGGACGTCCCACGACGTCCTTCTCCCTCTGCCGCCGGACTCCTTCTGCCAAAATGGCGCCACCCGGCGACTTATATAGTCGCCGGCGTGACGTCATTAGCGCTGATTGGCTCGCGTCGGCGCCAATCTTTTGAATGGCCGGGCGCGAGCCGCGATTGGCTCGCATATCCGGCCGGTGATTGGCCAGCGGGGAAAGATGAGCCCTGATTGGCTCATCCTTCCTCCGCGGACGGGACCTGCAAGAAAGAAGCCACGATACTCACCGCTGGATCGATGGACGGGTGAGTAACCTTCTTTCTTCATCCGCTTGCAGGGCTTAGCTACCAGGGGACTCTTCAGCCCCTCCAGGGGCGCAGCACAGCCTGACATCTTCGCCCTCTTCACGGGCACCAGGCACATCTTCAGCCCCTCCAGGGGCATAGCGATGGCAGGGGCACTCTCTACACATCAGGCAAATATACTGAAGAATAGTTTTGCAAATGTTACTCATCTCTAATCTTGTGGAATATATCTATGCACAGCAGTGAAACTCAGCCAATAACTTCAAAAACATGATGTCACAAAGAGGCTTTTATGTATTTCCATTGTTTTATTGCATCCTAAGTCACCCCTTCTTGTTTGCACTTGCAAGGATTCAGATAGACCTTTATGATCAAAATATGCAATGTATTTTGTTTTTACAGGCTTTTCCCTCTACGAGAACAAGGGTTAAATTTCTACGCCAAGGAGCTAACTACATATGAAATTGAGGTAAAACACAATTCTGCAAAAAATGATACATGCTTGCTGTGGTTGATTTCATGAAGAAAACAATTAAAAACTATATTAAATAGTATGCCTAATATACCCTCTAAAAATATTCTGTTATAAAAAAAGTAAGTTTTCCAATGAAGACTACTTTTTTATCAGAAAAAAAACTATGAGTTATTGGAAAAAGCTAAAATGTATCTTACTGCAACCACATTAAGGGCTGACACTTGTTCTCGTGGATTCTTGTGCAACAGTACAGGCAACATTCTTTATGCTATCTATTAAAACATCAAGCAATAAAAACATTCTATACAAACAATTAAAACAAATGCCATGGTTCTGCTTAAGGGTGGAAATTAGCTCATTTTCTTTGTTCTTTTTTTAAGAGTAATTTAGTGCCATTTTTCAGCCAACTCTGCATCCGCCCCTAAGTGTGAGAGGTATGGTGTTAAAACAAACCCTATTGAGATAGAGCTGCTACATTTTATGCATAGTATAGTATTTGTGTATTAAATCATTTTTATTTTTGAAAATAGTAAATAAAAATGGAGTTAGTCATATACTTCCATGAATACATGTATTCTCTATAACAACATGGTTCTATGTTTTGTAAAAATCAGTAATTTTATAGTGTAGTAAATGTTTTAACGCTAACAAAATTTTCTTTTTCTCCTAAGGAATTTAAAAAGACAAAAGAAGCTATTAAAAGATTTGTCTTGGCTTACAAGATGATGTTGGATTTTTTTGGGTTAAAATTGATGGACAAGAATGGAAACGTTTCACGGGCCACAAACTGGCAAGAAAGATTTCTGCACTTGAATGAGTATGTATATTTTTCAATCACTGCTGTCACTGTTCACCATGGGCCTGATTACTTAAGGAACTTGGCAAAAATTTGAGTAAGTTGTCTTACTTAAGTTTTCTGGACAAAACCATGTAACAATGCAAGGGGTGCAAATTAGTTTATTTTTTTGTACATAAGTAAAATACTGGATGTTTCTTCATGTAGCACACAAATACTTGATAGCTTATTTGTACACTGATATTTTAAGTTGATATTTGTGTGTTACATAAATAAAAAACAGCCAGTATTTAACTCATGTGCAAAATAATAAACTAATTTACACCCCTTGCATTACAACATGGTTTTGTCCAGAAAACTTAAGTAAGAAAACTTACTCAAATTTTTGCCTAAGTTCCTTAATGAATCAGGCCCTATATATCTATTATTTACCAACAACTAACAGACTACTCCCATATGTCATTTTACTGCAACCTCAAGTTGCTACTAAACAAACTGTTGTTCTTATGCAATGATTGGTTAATATGTTTGTTCTTTTAAGCATTTTGGTCATGATACCCATGGGCAAACACAGGATTTGTAGAGGGGGGTTTCCACACCAGGCCGCCAGTGGGCGTGACCAGAATGCCTGGGGCGTGGCTATAATATTAGACAGTGCTTGGCTGCTCTCCAACTCTTCCTATCCCCATAATATACATGGGCAATGCTGCGTGCACTACTGTTAGGTGCACGCAGCTCTCCCTTTTCAAGCAGAGCTGTGTGAAGCGGGAGCAGAGTACAACCAGCTCAATTATACAGTGCCCCAGGCTTCGAGGGGGTTTACAGGCACTAGGAAACTTCCCATCGGTTTGCCTATGATACCAGCTGGTGAACTTTCAGTACAGCTGCAGTGATTATATCCATTAATAAGTAACACATGTGTTATAGAAAGAAAAGCATGTGCAGACACTTCTACGTAAAGCACAAAGATTAAAATAACGTTAAATATTGCATTAAACTCAAAAGCAGAACAACTGGCAAAATTAAAGTTGCAGCAGCACATTCACATTCCATCCTGTTTTCCCTGTGAGTAAATTTAGCCCGTAGGAAATTTTTTTTTTTTGTTTTAATTTTATGTTTGTAGTTAATTCAGTTTTCTTACTTTCAAGACTGCGGAATTATATAACACAATGCTGTGTCTTTCTCTGCTTTCGTCATTTTCAAATTTCAGCTGTTGTTTTTTTCAAGTCACATTAATATTACAATTATTTTCATTTTGTTTATCCCATGAGATTGGCTCACCTTTAACAATGCAATGTTTGCAAATAATACAGATGTCCAGAAAACTGGATTGTATCAATAATAGCACAGTTTTACGACTACTCTGCAGTTATTTAATCGCCACAGATCTCTTATGTGCACAATTACAAATATCAAAAGCAGCAAAAAATTGTGGAAACAAGATGATGTCTGTTATCTATCATTTATAAGGGGGGGAAAACAATTAATATGAAATTGTTTGTGCTAATCGAGACTTCTAAATGTAATAGTTATTGGTACCAAAATAGGAAGTGGTATTTCCAGTCCTAAGTGAGCCCTGGGAGATTGTGCAAGTTTTGTGAGGTATATTTCTTACCAGGTATATTATATCAGTGATTCTGACAAAAATGGCCAACAACAGGAGAGATTTAAACTCTGACTCTTTCTAAGCGGAATTTAGCTTGTTTAATTGTAAATGGGAGAATCTTAAATTAACATATGCAAATACTTTCCCCTTTATACTCCTTTAAAAGATTTCAGTCAGGCATCTATACTTTTTGTTCCACTAGTGAAACATCACCTCTTTCTGCAAGTCTATACGCTGGTTGCTATTATGTAAAAGAAACACTTGACAAGTCTAGTTTAACCCATAAAGCCCTCAAGAATGTCACACCTGCTAAACCTATCTCTAATATGCCACAAGTATTCTCCGAAATACTATGCTTTGCCCTTGCCCGTTTTTTCACCTTTATGATAGAAATGCTCAAAAATTTCGAACTGGTTAGAAATCAATTTTCAACAGTTCGATGGATGCGAATATGTTTGTGGTACTAGTGTCAATAGACCCCAGTTTGAATTTGGGCCTTGAAAGTTGAGGCACCCATTGACCAATCATGTTCGAGGTTTGCTGTGCGGTGCATGGTGCTTTTTAGTTCCCAATTTAAAGAAAACACCAAAATGTATTAATTTTAGCTTAAAAGTATTGTTTTGTTTATTATTATTTATTTATTTATTATTATTATTATTATTATTAATAGTATTATATCTATATATTTATAATATATATAATAAATATATATTTATTATTTATATTAATGCATTATTATTTATTACTGTATTAAGCATGTGCGAACTGATGCAATTGTGTGCAAACTGTCTTGGACATAGTCGATCAGCTCATTCATGGTCCAACTTAATTGACTTTCTCAAATATTCCTTATGTTTAAGCAATCTAAAACTCAAGACGTTGCATTGAATTTTCTAATTTTAGAGCCAATTTGTCAAACCCGTTTGAAAATTGGTAAGTTGAAGCACCTCCACTCTCTGATCACTACTCACTAACACCTCTAGGATGTCTCACATATTCTTTGCAAATTTCCTTTCTATGCCACTAGACATTCAGTTTACGAAGTGTACTGGATAGCCAGTGCAAATCACTTTGGTTTTGCACCCATGTGCCTCTATGTATGGCCTATATGGGCCTCCCAGTACACTCAAGGTGCATGCATACTTTACATTCCTTGGGAACCTCTGCAAACTAGAAAGGTGCTTAGGTTCTTTTGGGGAGGTGGAAAAGAGGAGCACTCTGCAAAGTGTAAATGTCAGTCCAGAGCTTTACCACTTCAGATCCACCATTCAGTTTTTCTCATACAATATTGCTTAGTTTGCCCTATTTTATGGCTTCAATTAGTCAAGAGAGTGAGGGGACATAAGTGCTGTAAAGTGGCACACTTCATAATGGCAGCTTTGATGTACACTTACTTCTGTGAATCATTTTTTGATGACAAAAAAATAATGACAACTTTTATTAATTATATCTTTACTTGAAGTGTGCCTAGAAATTTGGATGGTAAGTGTAAAATGTGTCCCATTAAAGTAACGGACAGGATCCAATCTCTGCTCAATCAACTGTTTTTCCAGACTGAAAATGGCAATGTTCCTGTTTGGGAAGCAAGGAGCACCCTAAAAGAGCATAATGCTACCAAAGAGGATTTTCAATTGTTTCTCCATGTTTTTGGTATCATTGATGAAGCCCTCAGTCTCCAAGTCATATCATCTGGCCCTTTAACAACTACATACGTTCACATTTCACAGTCCTGATCTGTTAGCACTTTTCCTTCAACCAATACTGTCTTTTAATGCACATCAATCTGTGACACTTTTGTTTCAGTATCTTTTTCCTCTTAGATTGCAAGCTTATAAGCACAACGTTCACAATATTATTCTGCCTTATAGTTACTTATATCTACGGCTTACTTTATACATTGTTGCAGTACATTATAAGAATAGGAGTCACTTGGGCTGAACAGCAGTAAAGTGTTTATTACGACTGGGGCCAAGTGTCAGTTTCTGATAAGAGTTTTCACCACATGTTTGAGTGGGATTTCGCTGGGTGTTTTGGTTTCTTCCAATGGTCCAGAGATTACTGATAGGTGGGTTGGCTTCTGAAAAAGTTGGGCCTGGTGGGTGTATGTGATTGTAGTAAGGAAATCGGATTGTTCCACTGTGGCAAGGACTGATGTGTCTGACAAAATTGTTTTGATATTTGTGTTTCATTGTGCAGTAACAGGTAATATGTTGCCATTATATAAATAAAGGACAGTGATATATGGAGTGTTAAGATGTGACCAGCATCACTGTGTCTATATAATTGCCATGAAACTCAGAGGTGACTTGTAATGTTTTTTATAATATATTCATTCTATGTAGGTTTGCATACAAATATACTAAACACACATATGGGATATGTTTTTCAAAAACACATCCAGAAAATTCTGGAAACTAAAGTAAATCATTGCTGCTTCATGTGCGGTTCAGTAATGTTACAAGGACCCGCTGTTCAGTCTGTGCCCAATGTGCAGACATAAGGAAATGAGAAATGTCAGCAGTTATACTCAGCATTCCTCCTTCTATGCTTCATCAATTGGCTACATGTGGGCAAGGTAGCTTGAGACCTATTTGAACCTCACACACTCCCTATCCACTGATCAGCACACAGCCACAGATTCAGTAGTGCGATGTTACCAGGGGCGGATTGGCCATAGACCTTACAGGGAAGTTTCCCGGTAGGCCGATGCCTAACGAGGCCACCTGGAGGCCACCTCAGATTTTCCCGGGGTACGCGTTTAGATGCGGTGGGGGGAGGCACGTACAGGAAAGCAATCTAAAATATTGGTGTTCAGTGGGCAGCAACAGGCAGCCAATTGCTAGGCTCCCACGGTGCTGTTCGGCAGACAGGAAGTCTGACTTCACTTCCTGTCTACCTGATGTGAGAAGAGACGCTGCTCAGAGCAACTGAAGGTAAGTGAGGAGGGCTTAGTATACTATACTAGGGGGGCTACCTATACTATACTATTGGGGGGCTACCTATACTATACTATACTAAGAGGGGGCTGCCTATAGTATACTATACATTTGCCCTGCATGGCTTTTGAGATGACCCACTGTGTGTAAAGTCATCACATCTAGGTTTTCCTAAATGTTACTACAACCAAATTAGTGTAGTTCTAAATCCCGCCTACTTTTGTTTTGGCCGCACCTACAGTTATTTTGGTCCCGCCGACATGAGGCCACTTCAATAATTTTTTCCAGGGCCACTTTAAGTTCCCAATCCGCCCCTGGATGTTACCATACATAGTTTTTCTCTATTCTCTGACCAGCACACAGCAACAGCTGTGCGACTACATAGCGGTCTATTTATGAAGCTGCGATGAACCACAAATTCAGAGAAAACAGCTGTTGGAATGTATATCACAGCTCTTCTCTCCATTCAATTTCTCCTGCATTAACCTACTTTTTGATGGACATCTACTGGTAGTTCCATGTAGACAGCAGTCCAATTTCATTTAAATAAGTCCCAGATAATTATAGTATCAGAACTCACAGTGATGACATTATAAGTCACTGTTTGTATTTATACAGTAATAATAATTAAGTCAAATAATTTGAAAGTATGTATGGATGAAATAATAGTGCCTATACTTCTGTACAAGAGCTGTGTTTAGTGGCAGGGACAAATTGCATCGTGGCATTTTCTTTTCTAGCTTTTGCAGCTTTTGGCTCAGAAAGAACAAGGAAAATTAATTAAATGCAAAAGCATGCTATGTTATAGTTATATAATAGTATTGGAAAAGATGACCATATGTGTTATTGTTGTTGTTCTAGATCTCAGCACAACTATTTAAGAATCACTCGCATATTAAAAAGTCTCGGGGAGCTTGGATATGAGAACTTTAAGCCTCCCCTGGTGAAGGTCTTTCTTCAGGAGTCTGTTGTTGAAAATACAATCCCAAACATGAAACAAAGTGCACTGGAGTATTTCGTGTACACTATCAAAGAAAGGAAAGAAAGGAGAAGACTTTTACGCTTTGCTTATCACAATTACCAACCTTCTGAGCACTTTATTTGGGGACCTTCCAAAAGACAGAAGACTGAGCAAAATAAAACACTTAAAAAGACAACACCCTCAAACAGATCCCAGAGAAAGCATTCACAGAAATCCAAGGACACCAAGACAGAGCATGAATTGGAAAGGACGAGAGGCAATTCAACAGATGAAAATGCAGCAGGAACTGGACAAATGGAAAAAGGGATCAGCCATGCAGCAGCTGAAGTTATTCCAGTTGATGATGCAGGGAATGACCATGAGCTCAAAACTGAAGCTACAAATAATAGTCCCAGCTTAGGACCTTCAGAACATACAATCTTGCCCCCAGTCATAGATGAAACCAATATTCTGCCCATTGAAAATATTTTAAAAGAGCCAGACCCTGAACACCCCAGTAAAGGAAATACTATAGATAACATTATCATCGTGGATACCACCGATGAAGGAAGTAAAGATTGCTTGTGCAGCCTATCGCCTGTTACACCTGCTACTACTGATATCACTGCATCTGCTGGAGTAGAAAATGAACCTAAACAGAAAGATAAAGCAAAATAAACAATGAAAACAACATGTGGGAGGCTGGGAAGACCTAATTATTGCATAAATATATTTGATATATTAATATGTAAAGTTATCATTGCAGTTTAGCATATGATTGCACAGGCTTTCTGGAAAAGCAAAAAAAAGTGATATATTTATCACTTATTTTCAGAAATGGAAATATATATCTTAAGACTGACTTTATGTCTTTACTATTAGTATACAGCCTGTCTCTGGCTGTGGTGCTTCTTTGCGATTATACAATGAGTTATGTATAAACTGCATTTGTCAAACGGCACACATTGAAGAACCAGTCTGAGTGGTAAATACTAGGCTGCCGGAGGACACATTTGTTGTGTTAAAGTGAACCTGTCTCCCACAGACATTACTGGTGGCCATTGTGTTGGCTAAACTAATATTTATGAGAATGCTGCTTATCAAATTATTAAATTTGAGGACTTTGGGCCTGATTCATTAAGGATCTTAACTTGAGAAACTTCTTATTTCAGTCTCCTGGACAAAACCATGCTACAATGCAAGGGGTGCAAATTAGTGTTCTGTTTTGCACATAAGTTAAATACTGCCTGTTTTTTCATGTAGCACACAAATACTTGATAGCTTATTTGTACACTGAAATTTAAAGTTGATATTTGTGTGTTATGAAAAAACAATCAGTATTTAACTTATGTGCAAAACAGAATACTAATTTGCACCCCTTGCATTGTAACATGGTTTTGTCCAGGGGACCGAAATAAGAAGTTTCTCAGGTTAAGATCCTTAATGAATCAGGCCTTTTGTGTCCTCATGAATATTGTTTCAGCCCACAAATTACCTGCCCTCACTGCTTAGGCAACTGGTGTATTTTAAAATCTGTAAATGCTATTTAAAATGAATTCTATAGTTATAATTTTCTACCTTTACCACAATTATAAAATGTAGCATCTAATTTGTTTAAGATGGTTTGTCGCAAACTGTAATGTGTGCTTACAGCTTATGTCTTATAGCCATAACGTTTACTGAATTCTGTGATATGGAAGCACTGAAAACAAAAGACATTCTGTAATTTTTAACATTGTTCAAACTATATGTCAAAACTAGTAATGGTGTCTATCACTTTTACATAAACCGAGTAATGGTGTCTATCACTTTTACATAATGTCACTCATCCAATATTTTAGGTGTCCCCTAACCATTGGCCACCTAAGCAACCGACTAGGTTCCCCTAATGGTGGCGCTGACCCTGTGTAATGCTCTTATAATAAAAATATGTGTATTTCACTATGCTAACTAAAAAACATTGTGAAAATAGTAGAGTAGAAAAAGCAGTTAAACATAACTTCTCAGTTAAACAAATCCATATAAAAACTATGAAATGTGGTCTGGCAAACAAATATATAAAATATCATTGGTTAGGAAGGGGTTAATCATCCCTTTTGACAATTATATCTATATTTGTGAATTTATCAGTGGATGCCTTTAATTATGCAAATATTGATCAATTGTTCCACATAATACATGTATTTCTGCCAGTAATTTCATTTGCTTTATGTAATGTTTGAAATCCTGTAATATTTAGGATGCATTCATTCTAATAATGCAATATAAATAAAGATAATACCCTAAATAAGAGAACATAGCATTATAGCTCACACATATTTTATCAATACAAATTCAATTCAGTTTAATTTCTATAAATGGTAAAATTTATTGAGAATATTATTTATTTTTATATAAAAATATAGAGAGAAACAGCTCGTAAGCAAGATATAAATATATACATATATGAAAAATGTATTGTAGATTTTAGAAAAATATGTGAATTAAGAATTATTAAATTGTTAAATGTTTTCACACAAGCATATTTACATCTGTAATATGAGGTATTGCCAGCGTTATGATCCTGCTTCAAATTAATGTGATTGTTCATGGTTTATTTTGTATTTAGTTTGTTTTCATTGCTGGTACTGTAAGGTAAAAATATCACATTTAAATCCTAGTATCTGTCAAATTGTATTTGTTGTAATTTAGAACATTGAATAAAACTTATTTTGTGTAATGTTTATCTGTCAAAAAAAAACTACATGTGGAAATATCTCTGATACTACCTGGCCAGGTTGAAGGTCACTTAGCATATCTTAATGCAAATTCTAGGTACCAACCTTAAATAGGATAAATGATCTAATTAAAATAGTTAGAGAAATGGCTTACATATATAAGCCCCACCCCAACAACCCTTGCAAGTAGCATAACAGAGAGTTTGCCTCTGGAAGTTTCAAATATAATGGAGGCACCTTTAACTGATGTATATTGCAGTCTAGCTGCATTATTATTAAGCTATTTCAGGAAGCAAATAACAATTGATATATACTGTGTATATGTATGTATGTATATATATATATATATATATATATATATATATATATATATATATATGTGTGTATATATATATATATATATATATATATATATATATATATATATATATATATTTATCCATATGTATCATTGCTTTTTTATAGTTTAATGTAGGGGTGGTAAACATTTACAATTTCTGCCAACATGGCACGTATGAGTTACAAGTCCTTTTGTTGCTTTACAAGGAAAGAACTCGGTCATATGCACCTGTCTTATGCTATTGTTGAATAAATTATGTTTTATGCCATTCTGTTTTCAGAGTTCTCATTGGTACAGTCATTTAATAACCCATTTAAGTGCCACTTTTCATTTTCAAAATTTAGACTGCTGTTTGTGGGTATTGAAATCTCCTGCTGGTTCCATGTTCTATTGTTACCCATTGTTACCTCCTCATAAAATCTCTCACAATGGACACATGTATTTATGTCAATTAATAGTAGTTTTTTACTGGCCAGTTTTAGAAGACATTTTTTGAAAATGATTATTTAATATTTAGAATAAAGCATATACATTACACATATTGTATTAGATGTATATGGAGATTACAACAATTGGTCTTTTGTCCGCCAGCATAAATGTATGAAACAGCCCCTCCTCAAATGGCTGCCTCCATGATTTAGTCAAAGGACACCATGTAAAAACAAAACACAATTAAAAAAAATAATAATACAACATTGATTGATCGATTAGTTCTATAAAAAGTTTACACTACTCTACAAAACTGATTCTTTTTTTCTTCATTTTTTTATATTCATCCCAAAATATGGGTTTCCCGATTTATGTTTTTAAATTTGCCAGTACTATCATTGGAACAAAGTGGATTTGACATCCCCAAAGTGGGTAATTAAAGCAACCTCTTATTGTATAAATCAGAAAATGTATTTGTTCTTGGCAGGTTTAAATAAAAGTTCCTTTTAATGACAAATGTTCACTTCATCTGCTATAATGTGTCAGACCAAAGACAGAGGAAATTGTCCCTGAAGAGTAAAACGTTGTGGTTTTTAAATATATAATAAATGATGTATATAAGGTTTGGAGTTATTCTATCCAAGGTATCTGCCATCTTACACAGTTGATCTGGCAGCTGTTTTTTACAAAGTAAAATGCTCTCTTGTATGGGCGTGTAAGATTCTCTGTGTTCCCAGCACCAAACAATTGGTACAAGCTCCCAGAGGTGATTAAATGTTTTACCTGTAAAATGTCAAGTATTGAGCCTCCCTCTCCATTGCTGTACAAATATAGTGATATAGAAAACTCAGTTGTTCTGTACATTATTTACACTGAAAGGTTAATATATTATTTTCAATATAATGGTTTGATACATAATTACCTATTGCGTTATTTGCCATTTAAACTGACAGAATGCTGTGCATGTTTGTATCACTACTGTTTGTATGTGTTAGATCTTGGAACCACTCTCTAGAATTGTAAACATCTTATAATTCTGTAAAAGTACTGCAAAAATATGACATGATGTAAAAAGCAATAGTTTATGTTGCCTATTCTGTATTTTTAATATTGTGTAAAAGGTGTATGTATATACGTTTTTTATTTTTACCAGATGTATTTAAGACAACACTACTGAATAAAATATAAGGAGTAAAATTATCACCAGTGCTAAAAAATATTTTAATTATCAGATATCACGCAGGGTACTCAATAATGACTTATCTAAAACTGTGTACTATTTATGATGTCTGTATTACTGTACTTCTTGTTTTCTAATAAAGTATTTTTACATTGAAGAAGATTGTATAGTATACTTCATAACAATATTCATATTCCTAATTAATACATAATTGTAGTGGTGTTTAAACCATGAGTTTCATCGCTGCTGGAGAGCCTAATCCTAATACACAGTTCACTAATTTTTAAAATAATAATAGTGGATTAAGTTATAAGATATATAATAGATGAACAATAGTTGGACAAACATGTAAACAGCAGTGTTATTTAGAAACACAACTCAGGCACGATGGCGGTCATAACAAATGACAGTGCAATGAGCCTATGAGTATTGAGATATATGCACAAGTTTACCCACCTGAGGTAAGAGGATATTGAAAATAAACCATAATAATATATTCTAGATAAAATATATACAACATCTTGACATGGAGAGATTCCCACGTATGGATCCTACTGCATTCCAATGGATTCATGATGGTGCTGCTGTGAAAAGGATAACACTTTCCTGCACAGTTAAATGAGGAGATCATGGGCTAGTATTCATAGTTTATACCATGTACTATGCTGACATACTGGATTTGGTTGGTTGATGCAGGAAGGATGTGGATGAAGTTCTCACACATCTCAAAAATTGGGGGCTTGTCTTTCTTTTGAAGTCGTGTCTCCAGCCAAATCATACTAAAAATGTGCATCAGCGTCTCTTTCAACAGTATGATGGTTGATGTAGAACTTTAAATTCACAACTGAAGATTAGTTTATGGGCCTCCAGTCTCTATGGCTAGCAATAACGTTAAATTTTAGTTGTCCTAAAATTAGTTGTGACAATTCCCATGATAGCCCATTCAAGAGACTGTGCCAAGAAGATAATCAGATATTCAGATGTGTAGACAGTCCCAGAGACAGTGGTAATGGCCACCTTCTGAGGCATTGCATTTTAGACAACTGTGTGTATTTGATAAGCCAATTAAAAGGAGTATGTCATCCACAAAAGCACTTTTTTAAATGGACTTGTTCCAAATATCTATATTGTCAAGGGTATAGAAATTTTGAAGGATGCATAGAATGGGGTCCAAGGAGAGATTAAATAGTGGTTGGTGACAAGGTTCAACCTTGACATATGCACCTGGGTATTCCTACATTGTCCCTCCCTCAAGCCATAATAGTAGAAAGGTGAGGGTGGGATCCTTATGGAAAAAATGTAAAAGATGGGATCCAATATCAAAAGTTCTATTGGCATCAATGCTGAGAAGGATAGTTGAGGAAGCAGGCTGTGGTCTTGAGAAAATGACTGATTCAATATGTGGATTCCCTTTACTGAATGAACATCCCGCATGTCTGTGACCAGTGAGCATATTTGGGAGAATTATACTGAACCTTTGTGGCCATGATTTTAGCAAGCATTTAAAATCCACATTTAATAGTGTTATAGGGCGATAACAGTTGACTAGGTGGGATTCTTTATTAGGTTTGAGTAGAAATATAGCATGTGCCTCATTAGAGCTCAAATAGAATGGTCTGGTTCTGTGTGCGTTTTGTAAAAATGAGGGAGAGAGTTGTAAGAGAGTTGTAATATAATTGTGTCAGCATTTTATAGAACTAACTTGTAAATCCATCTGGGCCAAGAGCTTGCAATTTTGCCTATAAACTATTTTTGTCACAGTGATTTCTGTTTTGTAAATGTTTCTTTGAATTGAAGAGAGCTTAGGAAGTTTTGCTTCTGAGATTACATTATATCCAGAGGAGTAGATTGATATAAGGTATATAGAAGTTTTAAGAACTGAGGGTTGAATTAAGCAAGAAGGATAATAAAATCTGTAGGCTGTGTCACTAGGCTTTAGTTAGTCCTCCGAGTCAAAGGTTTAACTGGAGGGAGTATGCCCATCTGATGTCACATGAGAAGGGAGATAGTTATAAATAGGATGGGCGGAGAGAAAATCACTCTCTGGAGTTTCTGGAGTTGGCTGAGTATCATTGCTTTCCCTGCTTGTCTCTTGTGCATTTTTCTTTTGTGTCTGTATCTTTTTTCTTTATTCCCCCTTTTCCTTGCCACCTTAATTCAATTTTTGTTCCCTTTTCTTATCCCTATTTTATTTCCCCCCCTAGTATTTTCATAATTTTTCTTTTCACTCCTCCTTTTTTAATCCCGTTTTTCCCCTTGTACCCCCTCCTCGTTTTTTGCCCTTATCCCCTTCATTTTCCTTACCTTCTCCTCTTTTTCATTATGGAGATTCACGTGTGCCCCAAGAAGCCAGTGAAGCGCTTACGCAAGCATTTTGTCGCAAGTGAGGACAACAGAGTACCAAGGCAGGCTGAGCAGTACAGGGGATCCCGGCTAACTGGAGATGAAATGGCGCACTGCGCTTGCACAGCAATATTTCAAGGTGTTCGGGTCTTGGTGCGGGATAGGTAATACAAAGGCAGGTATATCGGCGTGTTCACTGTGACCGGGAAAGCCAAGAAGGCGGTGACAGGGGCGCTGGTTAGAAGAGAGTGTTGAGGCTAGTTATAAGACTTACAAAAATTAGCTTACTGGGGCATACCAGTTTACTGCGTGCTACCTTGAGTCGCATCCTCGCGAGTAGCTGAACATCATCCCACCTGGGTGTACGGCTAGCCTATGATAAGGTATTTCAGGAGAAATATGATGGCCGTCTCAGCTTAATGCTTGGCTATTGGGATGTGGAGACATGGTTGAAGGTGTCCCAGGACTAATGGGGTGACGTTTCCCCGGCTGTGATGGGGCACCGACTGCCAATATGAGGCAGTAGTGGCATGCCCTTTCTCGGTAGCGACCGAGGTTTCCCCTTTTAATAGAACCAGTTGCTTATGCGGGGCGGCAAGTAGGTACGCCCGTGCTTGCCTGCGTTGTGGGGGTGGACACCCTTCCAAGTCTTAAGACAAGCTCATCAGAGGGGGTGAAGCAAGTTACATGCATGCCCCCAATGCTGCAGATGGCAGAAACCGCAATTATCGTGGTTAGCCTGGGCCGCTGGCTCGCACGCTATTCATTTCGGTCTGCAGCAGAGTTCTTAAGGGAGGAGTTCCTGCATAGTTTTTGGATGCCTATCCAGGGGTCCGTGAGAATGTCCACGGTTAGGAACCTGAAATCAGGTAGTTAATCTCCCTAAGTCCTGGCACGCAAGGTGGTTAAGGAGATTGCGCTAGATCATATGAGTGGGCCTTTCCGAATCCCCCGTTGCCGGGACTTGGTGGTCTCACCGGTAAGGGTGGTTCCAAGAAGGCTCCAGGGAAATATCGGCTGATTCAGCACTTGTCATTCCCACAGGGAGCGTCCTTGAATGACGGCACCCCCTCAGAACTCTGTAGTGTAGTGTACCAGTCCTTAGACGCTGCACTGGACATGGTGAGGGGCTTTGGGTCTGGAGCCTTGATGGTGAAAGTTGACATTGAGTCGGCTTTCCATCTTCTTCCGCTCCATCCTGACTCGTTCCCATACATGGGGTTCAGGCTTTGCTGATGGTTACTATGTGGACAGGTACTTCCCTCTGGTGCACCCAGTGTCTTGTGCCTTCTTTGAATGATTTAGTTCCTTCCTATACTGGTGCGTTTGTGTCGCCCACTACTTGGACGATTTCCTGGTGGTTGGTCCAAGGAAGAGCTGTTCTCTTTAGTGGCTCTTTTCCATTCAGTGGGGGTCCCGGTAGGGCATTATAAGATGGAAGGTTCTACTATGAGGTTGACATACTTGGGTATCGAGATTGATACCGTCTTTGACCTTTGTAGGCTCCCTTTGCACAAAATTAGGAAGTTGTGCGCATCCCAGGAAAAAAAATTGTTTTATGATGCGATATCCTGGGAGTGGTGCAGGCCAATAATCGGCAGCGTCCTACATTCCCACCAGTTATTACCTTGTTGCGTACACTGATATTACGCTGCTTGTCCTGTGTCCTGTGATTTTCGCTTCTGGGCCTGGCCTGTTCCTGGCGTGAATAATTCGTAGTTGGACGAGCTATTGTGTGTGGGATAGGTTAAGAACTTTGGCACCCGGAACTTCCCTAACAGGTTCCCCTTTTCCCGCTTATGTCTGGCAGATAGTCCAGCCCGGCATAGAGGGTCTGGCCGAATCATCCCTAGCCCTGGCAATGCAGCGGAAGTATCAAGTGGCATGGCAGGAATGGTGCCAGTTCAGGAAAACCGGTGCTTATGGAGGTGCTCATCTTTGTTTGGATGGAGTTCAAGGCCGGTAAATCTAGACACACAATGTCGATGTCATTGGCCGGAATATCATTCTTCACCAGGCTGCGGGGAGAGACTGATTATACCAGCATCAGTTTTATAGGTTCCAGGGCATTAAAGGATTGGGTGAGACATCGTCCTTCCTGATCAGAAGAGACTAGATAAGTGATGCTATCTTGATGGGATTGCTAGGCGCTGTCCTGGGGATTGTGCCCGACACCTATGAAACTGCTCTTTTTCGTGCTGCTTTTGTGATGTTGTATTTCAGGGCTTTTAGAGTGAGCAAAATAACTTCTTCTTCTAGGTTCGCCCCCACTTCCGGGATGCTTGCGCAGCATGTGGAGATTTCTCCTTCCTCAGTTTGCTGTAAGGTCAAGAGGTTTAAATAGGACCAGCTGGATAGAGGACGCTGGGGCATGTTGGTTCCTAGGATCGGTTTCTCTGTTTGCCCTATTGCAGTGTTTAGTAACTTTGGTGTCCTCAGGCCAGGGTCTGCATCCATGTGGCTGGTGCATGGTGATGGTTTTCCCCTTAGAAGGTATCAATTTTTGGCAGTTTTTGAATGAACATGGTTGCGCTCAGCCTAAACGCCTCTCATTTTGGCACCCATTGCTTCCGAATAGGTGCTGCAACATCCTCAGCAATTGCAGGTACTTCTGGGCAGGCTATTAAAAAGCTAGGCAGATGGAAAACTGATGGCTTTAAACATTATGTACGGCCTTTTCTACTTCCTTGAGCTTTCTTTTTTGCCTTCTTCCTGCTGCGGTGACACAGTGTTTCGACAGCTTGTTGCCTTTGGAGGTAGGGCACAAAGGGATTTGACCATTCTTTCCTTTAAAAAGTGGGCCTGATTGGCACTTGGTGCCACCAGGTTTTATGGTTTTACCTTCGCCTGTGTCTCCCACTCCCCCTTTGTTTCTTGTTTCGCCTCAAGACTATGTACTTTTCTGGAGGATGTTCTGCTGGTGCTGGCTCAATGCGAGGTTCTTCTCTTGTCCTGCTATCTCTTTCTCAATTTCACTTTCTTTTCGGGGCTCTCTGAAAAGAGCCCCCCTTTTTCTTCCACCGATTGAGTTACTGCTGTTTATGTAGGCTGATCTATGTTGGTTTTATTCCTGCCTTACATACCATCGGACCCCGCTGCAGATATGGGTGCTGGGGCACTCTTAGGCTGCTTTGCATAAGGCAGCTAGAGATACTGCTGCTTTCCTGGGGCCTGTAGTGATATCATGGATAAGCCGTAGGGGTAGATGATGGTTTGGGTTTAGTGGGCTCTTACAGGAGGAGATAGCTCAGTAAAAAGATTAATTCAGTCACTGCACGTCGCTCTTTAGGTGGTCTGGGGATTGAGCACCCGCACATTAGATTTCAGCACCCCTTTTCTCTATAGGCAAGATGGAGTGCATTTGAGCGATACAAGTATGAATTTGTTTATAAAAGACGTTTATAAAAGTCTAGCGTTGATAGGTGTAGATCGGGCCCCAGCTCTTGAGGATCCGGGTGTGGCCAAAATATGCAGTGCAGTCGATGCCCAGTGGTCGGTGCACAGTAAAATAGTGGGCACACTGAATCCACCTCTCTTAGAGCATCGATAGGCTGTGTCACTAGGCTTTAGTCCTCTGGGTCAAAAGTTTAACTGGAGGGAGTACACCCATCTGATGTCACAGGGGAGGGGAGATAGTTATAAATAGGATGGGCGGAAAGAAAATCACCCTTTGGAGTTCCTGGTGTTGGCCACCCACCCTCGTGGATGACTGTATATGTGCCTGCGGTCAGAGACAGGCTGTTCAGAATTGATGTACAATACCTGGTATTCATGGGCGTGCTGGTGGAAATAGTGGATGGCGAGGTGTCGGAATATGCGTGCAGTCGACGCCCAGTGGTCGGTCGCATGGTGCAGTATTGGCACACTGAACCCGCCTCTCTTAGAGCAGTCAGTTATAGTCTCGGTCCAAGTATCGTCCCGGTGGGTAGATTTGTGGGTGCATTCCTTCGACCCAGAGGGTTTGCGGTTTCAGTAGTGGCCAGGACAAATGTTTCGGAGGTATATATTTTTGCTCGGGGTGAGAGTTCCCATTTTTTGGCAGTTGTTCCTTGGTCGATGCTGGGACTTCCTAGTTGCCTGGCGAAAGTTGTACTCTCTGCTCTTTCTCCACCACCATATTTGAATAAATTTCTTTAATTATGCCACACTCAGGTCTTGTGTCAATTATTCTCGGTAGTTTAAGTTATAGCAGAATTTAAGTGAAGTAAGAGATATCAGCCATTAAGAACTTTATAGAATTTAGATATTATGTTGTCTACTATAGCCAGGGCCGGACTGGGACTAAAAATCAGCCCTGGCATTTAAAGCACACAGGCCCACGTGTTGTGGGCTCCATGCACTATATTGTTGCACACTGATGCTGGCGCAGTACAACATGATGTAGTATGAGTGTGTGTGGGGGGGAGGGTATTTATTTCTCCTAATGACCCTCAACATTACATTATTAGCACCCCAATTACATCAATAAATACCATGACAATACATTATTAGTACCCAAATTACAGCAATAAATAACCACCCACACACACTCATACTACATCAATCACCCCCACATTACAGCAACCGGCATCACCCCCCACATTACAGCAACCAGCATCACCCCCCACATTACAGCAACCGGCATCACCCCCCACATTACAGCGTCCAGCATCACCTCCCACATTACAGCGTCCAGCATGACCCCCCACATTACAGCAACCGGCATCACCCCCCACATTACAGCGCCCAGCGTCACCCCCCACATTATAGCAATACCCTCTCCTACTTATTAGCAATAATAAACACCAAACACACTACAACATTGCCACCAGCACGCCACCCCATACTACAGCAATACCACCAATTATACAGACGCCACTGTAGGAAACAATGTTTTGCTTTTTTCAAATCTCCCACAAAATAGCAACAACGAACAGAGTACTTACACACACATATAGGTAACAGGTACCCTTTTCCCTCAATTAAATAGTAATGGCAGAATTTTCATGAATCATTCCACATAAAATAAAACTAACATATATCTAAAAAAAACATAACTATTGAATGATCAGTTGAACCCACACGGCCGCATTAAAAGTATTTCCATCTACAGCAAAATGTCAGAGAAAAATATTTTTGTTTTACTACAGTAACTGGTTATGCGTCTTTTCTATTCATTTTAAATAACACAGTATATAAATTAAGGGGGATAGAGGAGGTGGGTGAGAAATAATTGGATGTGATTCATCAGTTTGATTAGATAGGAAACATTTAGAATATTTACCTGGAGACGTCTACCCCCTTGACTCACAGGCAGGGCTGACAAGAGGAATTGTGGGCCCCGATATAGCAACTTCTTTGGGCTCCCATCATATTCAACAATGAAAGACTTGCCTTTGGCAGAAGTTCATATGATGCCACACCGTAGTGTGCCCAGTTCATATTATGCCACATCGTAGTGCCCCAAGGTCATATTATGCCACATAGTATTACCCTCAATTCATATTTGGTCATGCAGAAGTGCCCACAAATCATATTATGGCATAGTAGTGCCCCCAAAACATATACCATACAGTAGTGCCCCCAAATCATATTAAGTCACAACAGTGCCTCCAAATCATATTATGCCACAATAGTGACCCCAAATAACATTATGCCATAGTAGTGCCCCCAAATCATTAGTAAAGTTCAGACAAAAACTCATTCACAAATAAAAATTGGTACAGCATATCAGATACTGAGTGTGAGTCCCAAGAGCAGCTTTCTACATCATTTACAATGCAAACAAAAATAGATATATTGACACAATTATAGATAAAATTTATGACAAGCAATGTTTTTTCCTCTTAATTAAAAATCTCTGTACAGATAAATATGCAAAAAACATTACAGCGCAATAATGAGCAATACATAGTGTTAAACATTATTGGATACGCTGTAGTGTCCCCAGTTCAAGAAAGGATGGTTAAAAACACATTGCACATGAGAAAATATATAAACTTACCTGATTATGGCATCCTGTGTTCTGTTCTCCTACTGGGCGCGCTGGGCGGGGAGGGATCAGCAGCTGTCAGCTCACACAGGCAGTCGGGAGCAGGAACAGAGGGCAGTGGTCGAAGCAGAAATTTAGGAGTGGGGGTTAGAAAATATAAGTGAATGGAGTATGAAGGCTTGATTTTTTATTTTTTTTAACACTTGTCCCCTCTGTGCATTTCCATTCTTCATTACTACTTGTGTTTTATGATAGCTGCATCCCTGACATTCGAATTCTTAAGATGTCTCTCCCTTTACACTTTCTTTTACCTATGCCCCTGCACCATCTTCTCCTTTGTCCCTCTCACTTAACCCCCTGCACCACCTACTCCCCTGGCTCTCTCACACGTCTTCCTGTACCCTCTACCCCACGGCTCTCTCACTCCTCTTCCTGCACCCCCTATCACCCTGGCTCTCTCACCCCCTCTCCCAGCGCCCCCTTCCCCCTGGCTCTCTCACCCCCTCTCCCAGCACCCCCTTCCCCTTTGGCTCTCCCACCCCCTCTCCCAGCACCCCCTTCCCCTTTGGCTCTCTCACCCCCTCTCCTAGCACCCCCTTCCACTTTGGCTCTCTCACCTCCTTTCCCAGCACCCCCTTCGGCTCTCTCACCCCCTCTCCCAGCACCCCCTGGCTCTCACCCCCTCTCCAAGCACCTCCTTCCCCTTTGGCTCTCTCACCCCCTTTCCCAGCACCCCCCTTGGCTCTCTCACCCCCTCTCCCAGCACCCCCTGGCTCTCACCCCCTCTCCCAGCACCCCCTGGCTCTCACCCCCTCTCCCAGCACCCTCTGGCTCTCTCACCCCTTCTCCTAGCACCCCCTGGCTCTCTCACCCCTCTCACAGCACCTCTTCCCCTTTGGCTCTCTTACCCCCTTTCCCAGCACCCCCTGGCTCTCACCCACTCTCCCAGCACCCACTGGCTATCTCACCCCCTTTCCCAGCACCCCATGGCTCTTCCATACTCTTGACCCCCCCACGAGAGAATGAGGTCACCCACGCGGCACCCCCCACCCCCCCCGAAAATCGTGGGCACCCCCCCACCTTTTCAGTGAAAAAAACCCAAAGGAAAACCCAGGAAACTCACCAGTGTAACAGTGCACCAGTGCACAGCATAAAGGGGGAGGGAGCTGAGGAGCGCGCAGCAGAGGTGGCTGGTTCCTGGGGAGGAACCAGCCACCAAGAAGACGGGAGGAGTCGGGCTGGCCCATCCAGCCATCGGCCCTTCTGGCCACAAATTTCAACAATTTATCTGACCAGAACTGCGCTATTCACAGAGTGTTAGTTTGTGGGGCTGTATAGTTGTTTGAAATCCCTAGATGGTGATGGATGTACCAGCTCCGGCCCAAGCAGACCTAAAAAACCATCAATTTTCCATGTCCCGCCCACTGAATGTCCTTTTAGTTCCTATCTGTAAGTTACAATGTTAAAAAAAATGTAAACACTGTAATGACAATCTTTAATTATTACCCTCACATAATTATATATATTGCAGACAGGGAGACCCCCAGGGGGGAGGAGGGAGCGAGAGTGGACGTGGGGTGGAGGACCCTCGAGGAGGAGGGCTAAGTAGCTGGAGAGCAGAGTTAGAAGTGGTGGAAACAGGAGGAGAGATGGCCCTGCTCAGAGGAGCGTACAATCTAAGGGGAGGGGTGGACAGACAGAGAGACGCAGGGGAGAGAGGGAGAGTAGGGGGACAGAGGCAGAAGATAAGGTAGGAAGTTAAGTGGGAGACAGAAAGGCTTTAAGAAAAAGGTGGGTTTTTAGGGCCCGTTTGAAGCTGGACAGATTAGGGGAAGTTCTGATGGAGGGAGGGAGCTTGTTCCAGTGGAGGGGGACAGCGCGGGCGAAGTTTTGGATACGCGCGTGGGAGGAGGTTATAAGGGGGGAAGAGAGGCGACGGTCAGAGGCAGAACGGAGAGGGCGGGATGGAGCATGAATAGAGAGGAGGGTGGAGATGTAGGGCGCAGTGGAGTTGGCGAGGGCCTTGTAGGTGAGTGTGAGGAGCTTAAAGAGGATTCTGAAGGGGAATGGGAGCCAGTGAAGGGCTAGGTAGAGGGGGGAGACAAAAGAGGAGCGGCGAGAGAGGAAAATAAGCCTAGCTGCAGCGTTAAGGACGGATCGAAGGGGATCGAGATGAGAGTGGGGGAGGCCAGTGAGGAGGAGGTTGCAGTAGTCCAGGCGGGAGATGATCAGAGAGTGGATAAGGCATTTGGTGGCATCTTGGGAGAGGAAGGGCCGGATGCGAGCGATGTTGCGCAGCTGGAAGCGCAGGATTTAGCAAGAGAGAGGATGTGGGGGCCAAAGGAGAGAGAGGAGTCGAGGATGACACCAAGGCAGCGAAGTTGGGGGACAGGGGAGATAGAGGTGTTGTCGACAGTGATGGAGAGGTCAGAAGAGGATGGGGTATGAGAGGGAGGAAAAACTATGAGCTCAGTTTTGGCAAGGTTAAGTTTGAGGAATCGAGAGGACATCCAGGAGGAGATGGCAGAGAGGCAGGCGGACACCCTAGAGAGGAGGGAGGGAGAGAGATCAGGAGAGGAGAGGTATAGTTGAGTGTCGTCAGCGTAAAGGTGGTAGCTGAAGCCGAAGGAGCTGATGAGTTCACCCAGGGAGGAGGTGTATAGAGAGAAGAGTAAGGGTCCCAGAACAGAGCCCTGAGGGACCCCGACTGGAAGGGTGGATGGGGGGGAGAGAGACCCAGAGGTGGTGACAGAGAAGGAACGGTGAGTAAGGTAAGAGGTGAACCAGGACAGGACTGGGCCAGAGAGGCCGAAAGACTGGAGGGTGTGAAGGAGGAGGGGGTGGTCAACGGTGTCAAAGGCTGCAGAGAGGTCAAGGAGGATGAGAAGGGAGAAGTGGCCCCTGGCTTTTGCAGAGAGGAGGTCATTGGTGACTTTAGCCATGGCAGTTTTAGTGGAGTGGAGGGGGCGGAAACCAGACTGGAGAGGATCAAGGAGGGAGTATTCAGAAAGGTAGGAGGTGAGACGGCTGCAGACGAGCCTCTCGAGAATTTTGGAGGCAAAAGGAAGAAGAGATATGGGGCGATAGTTCGAGAGAGAAGTGGGGTCGAGATTAGGTTTCTTAAGAATGGGGGATACGAGAGCATGTTTGAAGGAGGAGGGGAAGATGCCAGTGGAGAGGGAGAGATTAAAGAGGTGAGCGAGGTGGGAGCAGGTGGTGGGGGAAAGGGAGCGAAGAAGGTGGGAGGGGATGGGATCCAGGGGGCAGGTAGTGGGGGGGGAGGATAAAATGAGAGAGTGGACTTCCTCGCCGGTGGTGGGACGGAAGGAGTGGAGGGGAAGGTGGTTGGGGGGGGAGGACAGAAGAGTGGGAGGGGTGGAAGAGAGAGTGGAGGAGTAGATTTTAAGTCGGATGGCCTCGATTTTAGAGGAGAAGAAGGAGGCGAAATCAGAGGCAGTCAGGGAGGAGGGGGTGGGGGAGGGGAGGGGGCCAAGAGAGTGCTGAAGGTGGCAAAAAGGCGGCGGGGGTTAGAGGACTGGGAAGAGATGAGGGATTTAAAGAAAGATTGTTTAGCGAGTGAGAGGGCAGAGCTGTAGGATGAAAGGATGAATTTACAGTGGTGGAAGTCAGCCAGGGAGCGGGATTTTCTCCAGTGACGTTCGGCGGAACGGGAGCATTTTTGGAGGAAGCGGGTAAATTTGGAGTGCCAGGGTTGGGGTTTGGAGCAGCGGGGGTGGACGGAGTGGGTAGGGGCGACCGCGTCCAGAGCGGAGGTGAGGGTGTGATTGTAGAGGGAGACCACCTGGTTGGGGCAGGCCTGGGAGGAAAGGGGAGAAAGGAGGGTATCGAGAGAGGAGGACAGAGAGGCAGGGTCAAGAGCATCGAGGTTGCGTATGGACAGAGTAGGTTTGGGCAGGGGGAGGGGAGCAGGAGAAGAGGAGAGAGAGAAGGAGAGAAGATGGTGGTCGGATAGAGGAAAGGGAGAGATGGAGAAGTCGGAGAGATTACATAGGTAGGAGAAGACAAGATCAAGGGAGTGACCAAGGCAGTGGGTAGAGGAGGAGGTCCATTGGGTGAGACCAAGGGAGGAAGAGAGGGTGAGCAGTTTGCTGGAAGCAGGGTAGGTGGGGTTGTCGATGGGGATATTAAAGTCACCGAGAATGATCGAGGGGAGATCGGAGGAGAGGTAGTGAGGAAGCCAGCTAGCAAAGTTGTCAAGGAAGAGGGAGGTGGGGCCAGGGGGGCGGTAGATGACAGTGACGCGGAGATGGATGGGGTAGAAGAGGCGGATGGAGTGAGCTTCAAAAGAGGAGAAGGAGAGGGAGGGTTCAGGGGGAATGACACGATATAGATACTACTACTACTTCACTTATCTTTGTCAATGCTTATCTCACTGCTTGAGACATTGACACAAACTCACATATTTACATGTAAATACCAAATCAAAGGCAACATTGACATAACATTTCCAAATAGGCAGTTTGCCAGAGTAAGGCACCAGTCTAGGATCTCTCTGGCCACTGTTTTCCATCATAAATTGTAAGATACTTTGGAGAAGTCTTTTGTATCTTCTAGTCCACGTGGCTCTTGGAGATCATTTTAAGGGGAGCTCAAGTTTTACATTTGTAAGTATGCTGGACAATTGTATTTTGTTTTCTCAAAATGTACATTATGTCCTCCCTTGGCATGTATTATTTAAGCCAGAGAGGCCAAGCTAGCTCGAAGGCAAACCAATAAACTGTCCTAAGCAAGGGGTTGGGTATGAAATGTCGACAATGAACATGTTGACATTCAGAATGTTGACACCATAAAGTTGACAGTCAGACTGTCAACACAGTTAAAAGGTCAACATTTAGGATGTTGACATAAAGCACATGCTGGCACTACTGCTGGCAATACAGTAAAAAACCAAAAACTAATTAAATGTTAAGAAAAAAATAATAATTCATTGGCTTAACCAACCATAGTGCTGCAAGCCTAGGATGGTGCTAGCAAAATTGGGGGAACAAAAAGCATAGCTTGCCCCCAATTCTACTTTTACAACACTAGGCTTTGCCAGCAAGGAAAGTACTTGAGTGCAATTAGTGCAAAATCTCCATGTTATAAGTAGAACCAAGTAGGATGCAAAGTGAGCAACAGCTCACTTTGCAAATAGGCTCTTTGGAGCTAGTTTTGCAGCATACCAGGTTTTTTTATTGTGCAAAGAATCCATGGATGATTTACAGGTGAAAACCAAGGATGTATTTGGGTTTTTTATTTTTCCAAGCAAGGATCATTGGATCGATAACAGACAAAGGCCGTGGGTGTATTTGGATTTCTTGTTTTGCAAAGTAAGGATTGTTGGATCTATTACAGATGAAGACCCTGGATGTAGGAGAGCAATAATAAGGATGGATGATGTTATGGTTCCCCAAGAGCACCAGCATGCTCAGACACTCAATGGCAGCCTTGTCATGCTGGGACATGTAGTGCACAAGGGAAATAATGTTTTTTCCCTATTAAACCTATAAAATTATTACCCACCACCCAGAGATGTGGGAAGAGCCCTAGGGCTTTCAGCATAGGCCAGGTACACTGTGGGGGGATGGGGGGCTCTTTTTTTGTGGACCTGATCTCCTTATGGAATCCAACCTCATGCTGACCATCCTGGGCTGATTTGGCATTAAGGCAGAGAAACCGCACCTTGCGGGTTTTCCTGCTATAGTGCCATATTGGCGAGCAAAGTCTAGCACAGTTAATTGTACAATTGTGGGAAAACCCCCATTTTTGCTAGTACCAGCCTTGGCTGGCATAACTAGCGTTGGTTAAACAGTTTGGAAGGAGGTTTTGTTTTTTAACATTTTCTGTTTTTTTTCCACTGTATTCCCGGACGTGGCATTGCTGGTTTAAATGCAATGCTTTATGTCTACATTGTGACTGTCAACTTTACAACCTGTCACCTGTTGACATTGTGAGTGAATTTTAACCCTGTCGACCTAATGAACATGACGCAGTATAGTTGAAATGGAAACCCACCAGCGCTTTATATCCAAATGCAGCTTGGTTTCACCTCAAACAACCATACACCAGTTGTGAATGTGGAGATTGTGTGACAAAATATAAGAAGTGACTTAAACACTTCTGGTGTTTCCCACCCATACCAGGTGATAATACTTTATTATTATTATTATTATCGTAGATTTGTAAGGCGCCACAGTGCTCTGCAGCGCCATACTGCAGGAAAAACAGGACATACATAAAACTGGACATATAAAGTAGACAAAATAAAGTGCAGACAATTCATGTTGCTTACATTCTAAGTAGAAGAGGGCACAGCTGAAACAATCATAAATAAATACTTATTTTTGTGAGTCTTGATGTATTGATATCCTCTTTTTTTCATCCCAGTTTGATCATTTTAATCATTGTTTAATAAAATCACAATATATTACACTCACATTTACAGGGGCAGGCTGGGCTGGAGGACCGGTGGCATACAATTTACCAGCCCTCCCCTGCACGTTTACAAGACATATGGGCATAACAAAACATCCGAAAAAGAAATAGGTATAATACTCCTACCAGAGAAACTGGACTGATCAGGCAGAAAAATCAAGTTGTTATGTTTCCCGGGATGAACTGGATGATCAAGAAGCTGTATCCAAGATGGTAATACCGGTTAGAGTAAACACGTTTCACTCTTCTACAAACGCGTTTCGACATTCAGTCTTTTTCAAGGTGCTTCCGACTACATCCCTAAGCAAGTACAATTATAAAATTAATCATTTGACATATCATAAAATTCATAAAGCAATACAAAGACTCATAGCAGCAACCTGGGCTAGCAACAGGTTCACACAAAGTAGGGTGGGAACACCAATGCAACTGCTGTTACTGACCACATAAGGACTTTGTCAAGGAGGTAAGGAGCAGTCTATTTTCTCATTGTTGTTCAAAAATACCATCCGAGTTTAAACCCATAAGGATTTGGCCAACTGTTGAAAATGAAGCTAACAAAGTTGTAAAAATGTGGCTTTAAAATTCATGAGATTCAAAAAAATTGTTCAAAAATTATTTTCTACAAAAAAGAAACTTTAACAACACTTTTATTATTCTTTTTTGTGTAGTCTTTATATTTTTATTGTCTATATATATGTTAATTATATTTAAAAAAAAAAGAGTTTTTGAATAATGTCTTTACTGCTGTGCATTCAGCCTATTAAAGGTTATTTATGAGGTGACTGCATTCTAGTATTGTTTGAAGCATAAATGTAATAAAAGTATAAAGTGTAGGGACTTGCAGAAACGAGGACCCTGCACGCTGTGTTTCGATCTTAAATGTTTGGAGCAAATTATGCTAGCTACATACAGATTTGCAACAGTAAAAATAAGTGCTGACAACAACTGTGTTTCTGTTTTAATCTAAATCAACATCATTTTGCTTTATTAGCAGATATTTTAACTTACATTTACTTTATATAATATGACTTACAGTAAAAGTATAATTTTAAGCAATTTTTTACTCCAGTTTTTAATTTTCAAAGAATAACACCCATTTAACTTGCAGATAAGAGCTAGAGAGCTAAGAACAAAGGTATGTTTCCAAGAAAGAGGGAGAAAAGCAATTTCCTGGAAAATATATGAGTGGCCGCCGATTCTTTGAATATTTTGGCTATCTAAGATTCATGCCCAGTAAGAAATTTAAGGATTGTGTGTTACCATAGAGGCCAAAGACTTTAACCATACACCATCATTCCAAAAAGCCCATTTTGACAGAATATGCTGTCATCTAAACAGACCCTGTCACATGTTGATTAATTATGTTGATTGTGGAAACATTCTTGCTAAAAGTGCAAAGGGGAAATGATGAGTGATGCAACATTTTGTATGCTTCTTCCTTGTAGTACATATTATGGTTCTGACACTTTTATACCAAGATTTATCTGTACTTGGTGATGCTTTTTATAGTAATACACTGAAAGTTTCCCCTTACTTACGTCACATGTTGTATTATGGAATAGCTTTGGTTAACAGCAGTGGCCAAGCAATTGGAGAGTTATACTCACCGTTAATTTCCTTTCCTTGAAATACTCCAATGCAGCCCTTACAATGGATGAACTCCCTACTCAGCTGATAGTAGACAAGAAAGAGAAACACACCTGGAGGGTATATAGGGTGGCTCATCCTCCCTACCAGTGTCTAGTAATTTCCAAAACTGTACTACGAAAATATAAATATAGAACATGGGTCGGAACATAGGGCTGCCATGGAGTATTTCAAGGAAACTAAATTAACGTTGAGTATAATTCTCCAATTACACTTTCCTATTGCATGGCACTCCCTACAATGGACAACAATTATCCCCTAAGGGATCCCCCCGGCGCTAATAGTCAATAAAGAGTGGATTCCAAAATGAAAAATGGAAATAAGTAGATGACCCTGCAGCTAGAACATGGTTCACCAAACCGTTAAATCAAAAGAATGCACATTGTAAGTCAAGCGCTGGGGCACCCACAATACAGATATTGCTCTATTCCTATCATAGGATACAATTTTCGATGAAGCCAAATTAAAATATTAAATTTGAAATTTTATTCATACACCATCTAATATAACAAATATATGAAAAATCTGAAATATCCTCAATTTGGAATACAAAGCATCACATAAGTTGGTAAGTTCCACTCAATATATGAAACAGAATATATTCCTTATCTCATGAGATCGTTGCAGAGAGGAACAATTACCTACACCTTCTATATATTCATAACAGGTGAGGCCAATCTTTATATAGATGAAGATATTCTTGCATATGGATCCAATATGATACAGATACCCAAATAATAATTAGAAATTAAAAAGTGTACATTTCCAATATCCAGAAACCGAATACATGCATGATTCAAAAATTAAGGGAAGGGGAGGGATTAAAAATAGATATTGGATAATAGTAATACACCTGAACAAATAGAATGGAAAAAGTGCATAGAAAAACTTGCTGGTATTGTTGTCCACCGTATGGTTAACGATACATCCAAACACATATATGTAGAGTATAGTTCCACCTATGCATAGGTAACTGCTGTCGTCTATAACTCCTTTGTATCATGTATCCGCTTGTTGAACTTAGAGTCCATGTGTATAGCAGTAAAACATAACCACGTGTGGCTGTCTTGTAGTGACTTATGCACTCCGGAAAATATAAAATAATAGGGCTTACCCGACTTGATCCGTGACTTAAAGTATGACCGAAATTCAAATACAATATACCATCCCCTCCTGGATGATTTCCATAAATGGAGCGAGACGGAGTTTGCCCAGGTTGGATCTGTGATCCGAAGAGTGCGTATGACGCAAGCACGTTTTTCCGTCACCTCGTATCTGGGGATACACCCCTTGGTTGCCCAGGAACCAAAGTTTCGTTGGAAATAAACCAATTAGTTGCAGCGGAAGCTGTAGTAGGTATTAAAACACTCTCCTTTACCTCTCACTTCTTCACACAGCGCTGTGTTTGACAAGAATATGGAGAGGAACCCTGCTGACGCGTTTCGTCCTATATCCTAGGACTTTTTCAAAGCGGATACATGATACAAAGGAGTTATAGACGACAGCAGTTACCTATGCATAGGTGGAACTATACTCTACATATATGTGTTTGGATGTATCGTTAACCATACGGTGGACAACAATACCAGCAAGTTTTTCTATGCACTTTTTCCATTCTATTTGTTCAGGTGTATTACTATTATCCAATATCTATTTTTAATCCCTCCCCTTCCCTTAATTTTTGAATCATGCATATATTCGGTTTCTGGATATTGGAAATGTACACTTTTTAATTTCTAATTATTATTTGGGTATCTGTATCATATTGGATCCATATGCAAGAATATCTTCATCTATATAAAGATTGGCCTCACCTGTTATGAATATATAGAAGGTGTAGGTAATTGTTCCTCTCTGCAACGATCTCATGAGATAAGGAATATATTCTGTTTCATATATTGAGTGGAACTTACCAACTTATGTGATGCTTTGTATTCCAAATTGAGGATATTTCAGATTTTTCATATATTTGTTATATTAGATGGTGTATGAATAAAATTTCAAATTTAATATTTTAATTTGGCTTCATCGAAAATTGTATCCTATGATAGGAATAGAGCAATATCTGTATTGTGGGTGCCCCAGCGCTTGACTTACAATGTGCACTCCCTACAATGGGACATACTAAAGCAGTATAATCAACAGAGTGGGATAACAACACCAACATAAATAGTACATAAATAAAAATTATTTAACAACTTGTTGAATAATTTTTCTCCCCAACGGCACATCAGAAGCTGATGAAACATCTGATAAATAATGTTTGGTAATTGTGTGAATTGATGACCATCCAGTTGCTTTGCAGATCTCATTTGCTGATGACTGAGTCTTGTGTGCCCAGGAGGTAGCCACAGCACTTGTTGAGTATGCCTTTAGGCACTTCACACCCATTCCCCTTGTAGGCCTGTGTAATAACATCCTTGATCTATATTTCCAAGGTAGGTTTTTATGGAGCACATCCTTTGCGGGGACCACTGGGAAAAATAAAGAGTTGCTCGGTTTTTCTGAAGAGAGAAATAGATCTTGCTCTAACCAACTCTAGAGCATGAAGTTGTTCTCTCTTATCAGCTGGATGTAAACAAAGAGATGGCTGTATTATTTCTTTATTAATATGAAAAAAACCAAAACACATTTAGGTAAATAAGCAGGATTAGTCCTTAAGAGTACCTTATCAGCGTAGATGTTTAAGAAAGGTTCCTTGCACCACAAGGACTGTAGATCTCCCACTCAATGAGCACATGTATTTGAAACTAGAAACAATACTTATAAGGGTGAGCCATTTGAGAGGAATGTCTTGCAGTGGCCCTGAAATTAAGGCATCCAAAGCAATATTGAGATCCCAAGGTGCCACAAAAGGTTTAATTCTTGGTCACAAACGTTTTACTGCATGAAAAAACTGATAAATAAGGCTTTGAAATGCCAACTTGGCATCAAGAAGAATACGGAGTGCAGATATTTGTACTTTTAGTGTAGAGAGATACAGACTTTTAACAAAACCATCTTTAAGAATTCCAAAACAACTGGGATGCTGGTAGACATAGGCTTTTCTATCTGTCTTTCGACCACAAACTGAACCTTCTCCAGAGTCTGTAATAAATGGTAGAATAATTATTCTTTCTTGCTCAAAATAATATATAATAACTTCTTCAGAGTCACCTTTGTGTTTTAAAAGTGACTGCTCAGTCTCCATGCTGTCAAAGTAAGGGAGTCTGGGTTTGAGTGAAGAACTGGTCCCTGGTATTGAAGATCTGGCATGTATGGTAAAGACCAATGTTGTTCTTGAAGCATTCTCCAAGCCTCTACACACCAGGGATGGTGAGGCCAAAGTGGGAGTATTGCTATTACCTCCACTGTCACTTTTTTTTTATTTTCCTCAGAATGCGAGCAATGATGGGAAAAGGAGGGAACACATAACCTAGTTTGAAATTCCATGGTATTGATAGGACGTTTATTCCGAGTGCCCTGTTCTCTGTGTGATGGGAATAAAACTGGGACACCTTATAATTCTGAGCTGTTGCCATAAGATCTATGTCAGGGAACCCAAATTTCTGGCCTTGCAAATGAAAGACTTCACTGTTGAAGACGCTTGCTGAGATAATCAAGTGCTGGATTGCAAGCCAAACTGCTCTAATTTCTATAACATTTCCTTGGAGATGCTTTTCCTTCTTTAGCCAATTGCCTTGTATTATTTCTGGATGCAAATGAACTCCCCAATCTATAGAACTGAAATCTGTTTTAAGCACTATCCACTCTGGCTCTGAAAGGGTCATATCTTAATGCCTTAATCTTGGATGTTGACACCAGTTGAGGGATTGTTTTGTGATCTTTGAAAGACTGAGCATAAAGTCTAAGGAATTTATATTGTGATCCCACTTAGCAAGCATATACAAATGGAGGCGCCATCTTGCCCAAGGAAGAACGTCTATGGTTGAGGAAAACATTCCTAGCAGGTGGAGACAAATCCTTAGTGAAATTCATCTTTGAGACTGGACATGCTGTGACAGATATTGAATCTTGACAAGTCTTTACTATGAGAGACACACTTTGTCTTTTGCAGTTTCTATCTGGACTCCCAGAAACAGCTGTTGTTGCCTGGGCACAAGAGGACTTTTTGTTATGTTGATCACCCAACCAAGTTGCTGCAGAAAAAGGATCAACTGAGATGTAATGTCTTGGGCAGCTTGATCTGATTTTGCTATGACCAAGATAGCATCCAGATACGGCCATAGGGGTTATGCCACGCTTTCTGAGAGCCGGCATAAGAACCGCCAAAACTTTGGTGAAGGTTCTTGGAGATGTTGGAAGACCTGAAAAAAAAATACAATTTATAAAACACCTCTACTATACAAGCTCTATATAATATGTGCTCAATAGCAGAATTGAATTGGCTCCCCAAACATTTGAGGCCTCACCCGCCTGATCCCTTAGCATCTCTAGTGGATGCTCTGAGAGTTTGGGACAGAACCGTAGGCTGCTCTACAGAATTCACAACTGCGACTAGTAATATTTCTCTTCTCACGGTGTCTACGTTTCTTTCCAATTTTGACATCTCTAGTTGGATCCACGCATTACTCTCAACCCTAGTGCACCTGTTTGGCACTGGGGGCCTCTGCTCTTTTGCCCAGCTGCAGGACACATTTGCCCTCCCATCTAAGGACTTTTATAAACACTTGCAGTTGAGGCATTGGATCGGGGACCTTCACCGTCAAAACGGTCTACTTCACCCACCCCCTTCCCTTCTCTACACCAAATTGATCAAGGGTAACAATAAGGGTGGAATTACCTTTTGGTATAAACACTTTTCTTCCCCATCTACCACCCCTAAACTCACCTCCCAAATTAAGTGGGAAATGGATCTCAACACCTCCCTTTCCCCAGGTCAGTGGAAAATTATATATAGCAATTTGTCTACTATATCTAAATGAACCAATCATGTGGAAATGTTATATAAATTGTTATATCGTACTTACCTTACCTCAGGCTGTCTCTAGACGATATGGCCTGAACATTCTATATTATGTTGGTGCAACTGTGGAGGTGTAGGGGATCTCATCCATGTGTTCTGGTCATGCCCTATTATTCAGCCCCTGTGGCAAGAGGTGTTCGACGTTGCGTGGAGAGTCACCTTTCATCATCATCATCATCACTATTTATTTATATAGCGTCACTAATTCAGCAGCGCTGTACAGAGAACTCACTCACTTCAGTCCCTGCCCCATTGGAGCTTACGGTCTAAATACCCTAACACACACACACAGACAGACAGAGACAGACTAGGCTCAATTTTGCTAGCAGCCAATTAACCTACCAGTATGTTTTTGGAGTGTGGGAGGAAACCGGAGCACCCGGAGGAAACCCACGCAAACACAGGGAGAACATACAAACTCCACACAGATAAGGCCATGGTTGGGAATTGAACTCATGACCCCAGTGCTGTAAGGCAGAAGTGCTAACCACTACGCCGCCATGCTGCCCAACCTTTCTATCCTTAACACCGACACCACTTGCTGTCCTCCTTCATCTTCACCCTGAACAATTGGCCAAACATCACCGATACATTTGGGGTCATATCTTAGTAGCCACTAGGGCGGCAACCGCGCAACTTTGGAAACAGCTATCTCCCCCTACCCTCCACAAAGTCATTGCGAAGATCTATTTTAGTTTTCAAATGGAGACATTAGATGCTCTTCGTTCTATGTCTCCGTCCTCCCCATTCGTTAAGTGGATGTCTTGGCACGGATTTATAACTGATGGTGAAGGTTCCAGATTAATCCACCCCCTAAAAGCACATAACCCTAACTCTGGTCCCACCAGATCTACCCCCAGCCCTGGGCTAAACCTTAATACAATGTCTATTTCCTCACCTCGTTGGGATATTGTTGATATGTCCTTTCACATATGTCATATGGTTTGATGTACAATGTTATGTTTGCTCCCCACTATATACCCCCCTCCTCCCTTTTTTTTTGTGCCTCTCTACCCTTCACTTTTAAAACCATTATAAAAATGTATTAATGTAAAAAAAATCCCACCTCTACTAGGGGCTAACCTAGGTGTGTTCTTTCGTTTTTTTGGGGATGGGCATCTGTGCAGGTATGCCATGTGGAACACACTGTTGGTCTGTGAGCCTCCTCTATTTTCCTGCTCTTTGAACACTGCCTAGCAGTGACATCATTCTTGGGCGCCTATGCCCTTTCAGGAGAGAACTACACCTGACTGAAAGCGCACACAACGCTACCTGAAGATGTTTCCACAATGGGGGAGAAGTTCACCTGAATGAAGAGGAATCCAAGAAGCGACGTGTCAAGACTCCAGCACCTGCACAGGCCTTGCTGCTTTTAGCCAATTGTAGACAGGAAGCGTCCCAGGAAAAAGCCAGACCCGTGAAAGGTAGGCACATCACATACCACACAACAAACAGCTACACTAACTTCCTACTCAGCTGAGACAGGAAAAAAAGACACTGGTATGGAGGAGGAGTCACCATATATACCCACCAATTGAGTTTAATTCTTCCTCTCTATACTCAGGTGATTAGGGAGTTAACCCATTGTAAGGGCTACTATGGAGTAGGAAAAGGAAATATACATTTTCTCCTATTAACCTGGTTTGATTTTCAAATTAACTGCTAAACTCACTATTAATCAGGACATTTTATGGAATAAACTTGGATCTGATAGCATACGATAAGTTATCATTCTTTGTAATTTTCCAGCGTTTTGTTGGGTTCAAATATATCAGATATCTGTACAGCATTTGTTCTGCAAAAACTGTTCTGGCAGACTGGAACAAGATCTAGACATCTGCAATAGTTTACTCATCCGTATTTTACATGTTTAAGCAATGTGATGTTCTACTATATAAATCACATGGACTAAAAACACATGGTGCAATACTAAAGGTTTCCTTTTCATGTGTATAATTATACAAAACAACAGTGAAGCAGTTTCCTTCATGAATAAATACTGTAGTTTATACATTAAAGTGAACATTTTTAGTTAATTTGTGGTACCTCTGCAGGATGTAAATGAGTCAGGCAGAAGTAGAAGAGTAGATTTGCATGAAAGTACATATAATTATCCTCATTTTTGTCAAATGCTATTTTGTTTTGATGAATGAGCCACATGAAAAATTCCTTTTTCTAAAAATTACAGATGTATAAAAGGTGTGCATGCTAATTATCACAAAATAAACGCATCTCCTATACTTTGCTGCATAGACATCTTTCTCAAATCTGAAAATTCCTACTGTGAAACATAGAATTTTATTGCAGAAAAGAAGCTATCTATTTGTGTGAATTATGACATGTTGCCATAGTCGGTGTTAGGGAATGTTATTTCTCAAGACTCAAAATCTTCTAAGTGAAAAATGATTAGTATCCATCAATAATATATGCATTATAGCAGTGGTTCCCAAACTTTTGCAGTTCACGGCACCCTTAGAGTCTCCAATTTTTTTCAAGGCACCCCTCCAAAATAATTACTGAGCAGTCCTGTTTTAGAAGTAGTTGGGTCAAAAAATTGTAATAAGTATTTAGGTCACGACAAAAATACTTATTTAGTTGTATGCAAAAATGCCCCTCTGCATCCAGGGACACTGCCCCCTCTGCATCCAGGGACACTGCCCCCTCTGCATCCAGGGACACTGCCCCCTCTGCATCCAGGGACACTGCATCCAGGCACACTGCCCCCTCTGCATCCAGGCACTCTGCCCCCTCTGTCACGCTGTCCCCTCCTCTGCCCTCTGTCACGCTGTCCCCCTCCTCTGCCCTCTCTCACGCTGCCCCCTGTCACGCTGTCCCCCTCCTCTGCCCTCTGTCACGCTGTCCCCCTCCTCTGCCCTCTGTCACGCTGTCCCCTCCTCTGCCCTCTGTCACGCTGTCCCCTCCTCTGCCCTCTGCCACGCTGTCCCTTTCCTCTACTCCCAGGCACGCTGACCCCTCTGCAGCCCTCTGTCACGCTGACCCCTCTGCAGCC
Organism: Mixophyes fleayi; assembly: GCF_038048845.1. Classification (NCBI taxonomy): domain Eukaryota; kingdom Metazoa; phylum Chordata; class Amphibia; order Anura; family Limnodynastidae; genus Mixophyes; species Mixophyes fleayi. The sequence goes on from NC_134404.1 coordinate 154,401,255, forward strand.
CTCTGTCACGCTGACCCCCTCTGCTGCCCGCTGTCCCCCTCTGCTGCCCGCTGTCCCCCTCCGCTGCCACACTGTCCCCCTCCGCTGCCACCCTGTCCCCCTCCGCTGTCACCCTGTCCCCCTCAGGTGCCACACTGTCCCCCTCCGGTGCCACACTGTCCCCCTCCGGTACCACCATCCTTTTCACTCTGCCCCACGCCAGACAGCTGCTGCGGGAGAGAGGAGGCTGCTGGGTCCCCGCCGCGCTGATTGGTAAGTTTCTTTCTTCTCTTTTTTTTATGTCTGGCCCGCGGCACCCAAGTGACAGCGCCGCGGCACCCCTGGGAGCCGCGGCGCACACTTTGGGAACCGCCGCATTATGGTCAGGTTTCCTGGTTTCATTGTTTATTTTTGGGGGAAGTCTTTGTTTATAATTCCTGGTTTGGGGGATGGGTCACATGCAAAAATAATCTTTTTCAATGTTAATAAATATAAAATAATACAAATAAATGACTGAAAATCTTCATATAGCTTGGAATATAGGGAGAGCCCCAGTGAGAGGGTGTGCGGAGATAGGGGGGACACAGTGCCAGGGGTTGGAGTGCCAGGGAAAAGATTTCCAGCAGAATGGACAGATAGCCAGTAGAGAAGGCAGGATATTAGAGGACAGGATCACATATAATAGGAAATAATTGTATCCCCTCACCAATATGTTTTTTTCTATATATACTGCCCTCTTCCTCCAATGTAATGGAGAGAGGGCACTTTGTTTTAACATACTTGGCAACTGGTAACTCTTACTACCAATTAGGATCATCACTCTTTCCTGGCACTTTTTCAGCATTTTATCCCCCCTTCCCCTACACTGACTTGATGTGTATCTTTTATAGGAGCAGTACATCGGCTTAATGTTTCATCGTTGCTAATTGCAGTTGTATCGAGTCTGGGGTCAGGGGGCAGCATATTTGGAAAAGCCCTTGGTTTTTCTCTGGGATCCCCTCAAAGCCCTGATACCACCACAATTAATGGCGTTGATGAAACAGGAAGCTCCTATCATCATCATCACCATGTATTTATATAGCACCACAAATTCTGCAGCGCTGTACAGAGAACTCATTCACATCAGTCCTTGCCCCATTGGAGCTTACAGTCTAAATTCCCTTACATACATACACAGAGAGAGAGAGAGAGAGAGACTAGGGTCAATTTGATAGCAGCCAATTAACCTACCAGTATGTTTTTGGAGTGTGGGACGAAACCAGAGCACCCGGAGAAAACCCACGCAAACACAGGGAGAACGTACAAACTCCACACAGATAAGGTCTATAATCAATTTCTGTGGAATGGAGCACTGGTAGTGGGATGGGAGGGGGGTGAAAGAAGAACTTGCAAAAGTGACAGTGATTTGCTGTGCTTTTATCATTATTATTGTGTTTATGGTAGCTAGTAATTGCTGGGCTCATAGCAAATAAGTGAAGGGACAAAAAGTTAATCCACTCCATAGCTAAACTCATATGACCCACCAAGATCTAAACCTTCAGTGCAATAAGGTCTATGTGTTTGTCCAACATATGGACAAGGTTATTCTACAAAACAGATTAGAAAATCTGAGTCACATGTATGACAGCATCTTACAGGTATCTTATGATCTGTTCTGGGGTGTGTTACATATGGAGCTTTAATGATTAATAAAGGCATACTGACAGGCAAGGCCCTAACAAGAAATCTGGCAGCACTCTCAACTTGGTAAATGCAAATGTAATTTGGAATGTTTTCTCCAAACAGCTTGGCAGTGAATTTATCAGTTTTAAAAATATATAAATGTTTTTAAATAGTTCACATTACCCTATTTGTACACAATAAACGAGTGTGATGAAGTGTCATATACACAAAAGAGAAGAGTGTATGGATAGCATTATTAATAGAGATGTTCACTGACCCGCGTGTTTTGGTTTTGGATCTGGATTAACTTCGTGTTTTGGTTTTGGATCCCTATTTTTTTCTAAAATCCCTTTATTTTTTGCTAAAATCACATAATTTGGCTCTTTTTTGTTCCTACATTATTATTAACCTCAATAACATTAATTTCCAGCCAATTTTTGTCAAGTGACAAGAACACTGCTACCCCTCCTGTTACTGTATGAGCAATGGCAATGAGCAATGTCACTAGAGACTAGAGAGTGACAAGAACACTGCTACCCCTGTTTCTGTGTGAGCAATGGCACTGAGCAATGTCACTGGAGCAGTGTCGGACTGGGACATAAAGGGCCCACCGGGGGAAGGCAGTGGTAGGGGCCCACTACAATGAGGTGTGGCCAACTGCAAGAGGGGGTGTGGTCAATCATTAAAGGGGATCTTGTCACCCCATGTACGACAACATATAGCATCATAGTGTGGTCTATAAAGAAAAAGCGGACCTTGCAAACAGGGCTGCCACCAGAAAATGCATTGCCCAGTACACAGAAACAGCAGGATTAGGATTAAGATTACTTTATTATTTATTATACACTACAAAATGCCAAACAAGGCAAAACATTAAAAAAAAACAGACAACAGTGCGTATATATGGAAACCCTGTTTTCTATTACATTGTAGTAATGTGATACATGAACACATACATATAAATATATATTAATATGTATGGCTATACAAAAAAAAATCAGCTACCTTGCTTAGCAGGGTATGAAACTCTTAATATAAAACAGAACCAATATCTTTAAAATAAATGCCAATATAATAACAGGTTTCAACTTAGAGCTCTTTGTTTGTTGTAATTTAACCTATGGGCCCACAGTTATTTCAATAAGGAACACCCAATGATTGACCAGGTGCACATTAAAATTATATTATTTCTAGAAATTATATAATTCTAGTACCAAGAATGGGAGTACTGGTAAATGGGAGCTTAAGATGAAAGTGAAAGTAATGCATGTGTTTATAAAGGACCACAAACTACATAGGCATTATGACAGACAAGCTGCATTAGTCCAATGATCACAGATTTTTCAGTGAGAAAGATAACAATACTCTGTTCTATGTATAAATATCAGACTCTTCTGTGGTTAATGTCAAGAAGCCTGCGTTGGACGGTAAATGAGGTTATCAGTGTAGGATGTGCCCAATAAATGTCTCAAGGTAATAACTCCTCACCCAACATGTGGGATTTTTTGTGTGAACTTCCCCGCACAGCTCATGTAGCAAATAGATATGTTGATCTTAGTGTTCGTAACAGCACTTTACAGGACTAGGGATTCTGCAGCTGCAACATTTCAGAACAGACTGCCGACAGTGCTTACCTGACAAGCTGGCAAACTCGCTGAGATTGATGTTGTAATGAAAATGGCACAGAAATATCCGATGCATGTTTAGTAGCTGCAGCCGACAAAATACTCAGTCGGATAACTCCGCCCCACCAATGAAGAGGGCGGGGCTATCAGGCACAGAGCCCCCCGGTGAATAGTCCGGTCCCCCGGCAGGCCAGTCCGACACTGCACTGGAGAATGGAGAGTAAAAAGAACACTGCTACCCCTGTTTCTGTGTGAGCAATGGCACTGAGCAATGTCACTGGAGAAAGGGGTAGTAGTGTTCTTGTCACTTTCCAGTTTCTGTGCGAGCATTGGGTCTGGATCTCCTGGGGAGGGAGGTACTTATGGAATCCAAAACCCTTGAGATCCGACAATGCAACAATGATGTTTTGCCTCGATTCTGATCCGAAGACGCGCGAAAGTACCGAGCCGGCTCGCGAGCCTACTCAGATACCCTAAGTTCGGGTGGGTTCGGTTTTCAGAAAACCGAGCCCGAGCATCTCTAATTATTAACAAATCCAAAAGTCACATTTTATAGAAAAAGTATAATTAAATACAATAATCTGTTGTTTTCCACGTTAAAAATCAAATGGGAATCTTTCCTGCAGCAGTCCACATTTAAATGTCAATAAAGTAATGCACGTAAACGTCAGCGAATTAATGTGATATAGCAGCACCCTAATGGATCAGTGGAGTGGTTCAAGACACAATCAGCTGACAGAAGCAGCCAGTGAGTCAGTACCATCATTGCTAGCCCTCCAACATCCACAAAAACACTCCTGCTGACAGCCATATCTGCATATGCATCTACATTATATATGGCTTCGGATGTATGTGTACACATTCTGGTGCTCATAGGCAGTACAAATAAAAGTGTACCTGCAAACAAACAGATGTATGTCCAAGTCTAAGCGCGGGCTTATTTTTCTCTGGTTTTGTTTCAAAATATTGACTTTTTGTCATAGCAGCTGTCCATGAAGCCTATTTAAGGCACACAAGCCAGCCTCTGCTAGATGTAAACCCCTATACCTGGGAGGTGAGAGCATCTGATTTTAACTGCATTTTAATAGTGTTTAAAGCATATAGGTCAGTGTAGGACCTGCATAAAATGAGGTACCCTTGACGTTGGGATGCAGGCTTAAGTCTTTTGATCAAAATATGAACTAATACCTCAAGTTTTCATTTTGCTAGACACACACAGATATGCAGTTTAAAGGATAAGCGCTGACAAATTTCTTTTTGTTTTGTATACATATATGGGCTGGTTATACTGTCACGGTTACATACAGGAGTACAGCTAGGAGCCACGAATATGGTGAAAACACTCTGTTTATTTGCAGAAAAGTATAAATAGCAGGTAATCAAGAGTAGTAATAAATACCAGGTGCAAGCTGATGCAGGAAGTAATATGAATGTTCAGAAACCAGCAGGTACACAGCTAATGCAGGGAAGCAGGAGGTATGAACAGATTCCAAGCAGCATGTAACCAGAGGAGCAAGGCAGGAGGAAGAATCCACAGGGTGCAACAACAGGATATGACATCAATAACCAGCAATGTGTGCTGGGAGTGACAGGTATAAATAAGGAAAAAGAGAACACACCCAGGTGCATGGGATAATTAGAGAACAGAAAGGTTAACCCCTAAAGCACAAGAAATGCACAATAGCAGCACCTCTGGACATCAGAGGTACTGCTGCAAACACATAAAAAGAACAAATACAAATAATAAAGTTCAAAAGGTAAGAGCTGCCAGGCGGATCATGACAATATGCCACAGTGTTATATGGCAAAGCTGTTTGTTGACAAAACTTCTAAACCAGAGCTCAAAGACAAACTGATTAAATCTAGAAGATAATAGTCACAGGGCCTGTACAAAATATTATAAAATAAGGTGAGTACTTGTTTTCAAGACAGAAATAAAACTAAATTAAATGAAACAAGCAAATGCAATGAAACCTACAAATAGGCCTCCTGGACATATGTAGAATGACATTTGGGGGTAAATGTATTAACCTCCGGATTGTTGAACTCCCGCGAGTTCGCTGTCTTCAGCGCTTAAATTTAAAGCGACGCTGACTTGTAAAGGGAAGTTTCTCTTATAAGGTAGAAAATCAAAATCTAAGGTTAACTACTTTTGTGTGTGTAACCCCTTATTCTGATTGGTGGGCTTTCTATACTGTCAGTATGAAAAGTAGTTGAAACTAATACACAAATGTATATTTGTAGTGCTTTATTCAGCTGTAAATCTAATACAAGAATTACGTCAATATAACTAATTGATTATATCAGAGAAGTCTGATCTGATTTCCAGCCAAATATGTTAGCAATGTAACAGCAAAACCCAATAATATTCTCACCATGTATTTCATTTACCACAAACTTTAAATCTACCTATATCATGAATATATTAGCAAACAACTTGAAGTGGAAGGAACCAAAGAAAAAAACCCTTTAATTTGTAGAAAAAATTCATTACCAAAATAAAGCAATTCTTAGTATTAAAAAAACAGTCAAGCATAGTTATAAAGTAGTTAACAAATTAAAATATCATACTATCTAAAACCCAATCAGTCTTTGTGGTGTATATTTGTTTATATCTTCTGTATGTCCACTATCAGCAGAAACTGAGCCTCACTTAAGTCTATATTTGAACAAAAGCTAGCAATGTTCCATAATTATGAGTTTTTCTGACAAACTTTCAAGGTTTCAAGATCACATTTACTGCAAGTACAATGGGTCTCTCAAGAGGACTTTTTTACACAAAATTGAAACCATTTGGTATTATCACATTAAAAAATTTGTGAAAATTCCAAGGCAGGGTCTCTGCTGAAAACCAGGGTGCCCACTTGATTCTTGCCTTAGGCTACTAAGAACTAATCATTAGCATCCAATAAAATGTTATCCATCCCCTTTCCTCCTTAATTTATTTGGTTGGGAAGGTCCCTCTTCCATTATTACAACTGTTTGCCCTATAGTCACCCACAAGAGTGAAGGTACAATGGTATCATAGTAGCGTGTCTGGGCTATTTTGGCATGTCCTTGCCTACTATCTTCAGGGTTCTTGCTGATAAAGCAGGAATCAGATGGAGTCTAATCTCCCATTATAAAACGTAAAAGTTATTTTTTAAAAGCGTGTCCTAAAGTCTGTCTGGACACTTTTTTTTTAAACACAAATAAAAACAAAAAAGGAAAGAGTAAACAATAGGATATAATATACATTGAAGTTAAAACTTGGCATGTTGACATCTAACCTCTTCCTCAAATGTAATATAAATGTATAAACATATCAAAAACTAGTTTTTTAGCTATTGGAGGAGAGGGAAAGCAATATGAAGCATCTGACAGGAGAGAGGGGGAGAGGAGAGAAGTCTGCTTGGGAACAGGTGAAACAGGTAAGAATCATATTTATCATGCTTAAAGAAAGATTGGTCTAGATATGAGGTTATAACAAGTATACAGTTATATATTGTGGAAAAAAAGAAAAGGAACATTAGATTGGCTGATTATGTTTTCACTATTAAAATCTATGCTCCCTGAGCAGACCAGAGAAGCAGCTAGCTGGTCTCACTGTTAACAATGTAACAACTTCAAGTTTTAAAAACTTGAAGTTGTCTTCAATTTATGATCCTTTTATATTACTGGATTATACAATGGCAATACAATTTCTCTTAATTATACTTGTAGTCTCATTAACAACTTTGGTGTTGACTGAAGTTCATCCAATGTGTAAGAGCTCTTCATGTACTTATTGGAATTCATCACCTGACATTCCTCACATTTAAGCAGGAAAGAGAGCAAAGAAACCCTGTGTAGATACATCTGGAACCAGTGAAGTATAATATGATGATAAGAACAAAAACTTGAAGGAGATGAGAGTAAACAGAAAGGAAATTGAATCTGTGCTCTTAAAGTATAAGTGTTCTTGTGGGAGAGATTCACACACAGCAGGAAAAAGTCTATATTTTCTTTCTTAGATAATTACAAAGCATTACAGAGTATTTCTGCTAACCTACTTAGCGTATTCTTTTTGATTAATTTTCGAACTGCAGTACCAACTTCCTGACACGGTTGGAAGTGAATGTGCAGCGATGGTCACATTAAAAATAGAGTCAGTGGACAGTTGCGGACATGTGCATCCACAGAGCTGGCACCCATGGCAAAGAGAGAAGTGGCTTTATGGTATACCGCCATATTCTGTCCCACTTTGAGCACTATATTATATTGTATAGAAAATATATGTTTCAGTCTACAGTACAGTAGAGTATAGTTTCTCCTCAAGTGTAGGACACTCCTTTGAATTTACAACAGTAAATACATTCCAAAAATAGTTTAAGCAGTCTGCAATTTATTTGTATTCTTCAACATATCCACCCCTTTAGTTTTTAGCCGTACCAATCCTCCCTTTCATGAATCTACCTATAAATGTTTTGACACCCTTTTTTACTGACTCTGCAATCTATTAATCAGTTTGCACATTTTATTGTGTGTCTCTTTTAGACTAGCTTTATATTTGCTTGTTTTTTTATCTTCCTCTGGTAGGATCACTCTGAATTTCTTAAATGCAGTTTTCTTAGCTCTTGTAACAACTGCCACTTCCTTGGGGAACCATAATAGCTTTATTTTCATATAAATTAGTCAGCCTCTGTAAACTCTAAATCCTGTGTATTGGTCCAGTTCTGCTTTGCTGTTGCCTTTATGTTAAGTCACACTTATCGATGGTCACTAGACTCCAAGTTCTTACCTACAGACACATTTGATAATGTATCTCTATTTGTGCTAAGTACATCTAAGATTGATTCCCGTGCATTTTGGTTCCCAAACTAATTTCTTGAGAGATGTCACAATCATGCAATCCCATATATTCCCATTACCCCCCATTTTATTTAGTAAATCCAATGACATTAATGTCATTTCCTATTTAAGCATAAAAATACTCATGCAATATAATTGTTTGCCATCTGAAAACAATATAGTTTTCTGACAAATGTAATTTCTGGAGAGAGGGTAAGATCTGGAGAGGATGACTTGGTATATAGGTGGCAGGAAGAAGTGAGGAGGTTAATAAGACGGAAGGTAGAAATGCAGCAGGAGGATGGTCAGGACATTGAGGAACAGGAGAGATAGAGGACAACAGCACAAAAGAGAGAGAGGTCAGGAAATAAAATTAGAAGGGATAAAAGACAAGGCTATTGGTGGACTGCATTCGTTGCTCTCCTCAACCTATTATTAATGCAGCTTTCACAACCTGCTGCTGGTTTCTTGTTTGCGTCCTGGAATGTTGGTGCCTGTTTGAAAATGTATAGGTACTTGAAATACAGAAAACTGAGCAATAAATGAACATAGTACATAAAACAAATAATGCAGAATATATTACATACATCCAACTTTCAAAAGGGCTGCACATTACCATTCATTTTAAGAACAAAAAAAACAGAAAGCGACCCTGATACCTCAACATCACTCATTCTAAAATACCCCATACTTACTCTAAAATTACACAACATCAGACCTTTCAATCAATGTACATTAATCAATTGTTAATCTGGGGCTACCTCCTAGGTCACCTCCATGTTCTCCTCCACCTCCTGGTGCTTCTCCTTCTTCATCTTGGTTGGAGAGGTGTGAGCCGCCACACTGCAGACATGTGTTCCACACACGCATAGTTTAAAAAGCAGTGAAGGGCACTAGCTAACTAAGATGAAAGGACACTAACTAAAGCCTGTTAATTTCTCCCATTCCACACACTAAATTTATTGTATTTTTATTTTAAATTGATATATGACAGGTCACAGGAATGAGCAAGCATATTACCTTTCAAATAAAAAAAATACAGTTAAATATAATACCTGTCAGGTGCCGCCATCGCACAATCTCTAGGTGCGGGAGGCGGTCGCCTGTCTCTGCCAAGCGATGTGTCCCGTTGCCTAGCAATGGAATGCTTTATTCCGCTTCCGGGATGCCGCGCAGGCCTGGCACGTGACGCCTGCAGGTCCGCTCGGTGATCAGCGTCCTTGACTGCTGATAATCAGCCCCCTAATCAGGGACCTCCCTGGGGGATATAAGGAAGTCTCTGGCACCATTCCCTTCTCCAGTCTTTTACCTGCATATGTTTCCTGATACTTTTCCTGACCCAGCTTCTCTCTGACCTTCCAATTGGATTTTGTTTTTGTACCTCCAGCTCCGGCTTCCTGACATTTGGCCTGCCTCTGACTATTCTCTGGATTTCCCTTTGGTACCCGTTGGCTCTGACCTGGTTCGATTGCCTACGCTATTGTTCACTCTATTGCTATGCTGGTGGCTGACTTGGAGAACTTCAACCTGCGCACCCTCTTGCAGCAAAGCCCAAACTCCCTTGCGGGGGTCCCTGGTGAAAACCGGGGGTACGTTAGACTCTGCGCCTCCTTGTTCAGCTGCACTAATACCAGCTAGTTACCCGAATGTGACAACACCTCTTCAAAAACTCCCCAGCCAACCCAACCCAACCATTCCAGTCCAATTCACTTACCTTGTTATTTCTATGCCTTCATTCTATATGTTAAGTATAGATATTTGATGGGGGTCCATTGCTAGTTTTGAGCCGTAGCAAACAATAAAATGTTTTATTGGAAGTGTTTCTAGCAATAGTTACATGTTGGCAACACTTCACTGGCAAGTGATTGATAAAGTACTTAATGAAAAAATGAGCAAAGATTGTAATGACCAGCGCTGGTCCAGGCTACAGTCTAACTGGGTAAACTTACCGGAAAATACATTTGTAGATAAAGTCCAATGTTATGATCACCAGTAATAAAAGTATACATATATATTGTATGGGGTGACCTAATAATTGATTTTGGCAAACCAGAGTCTGAACCAACACTGCAGAGGACGAAGACATGCAGGTAACTCTGTAGGAGCTGTGACAGTGTCATCACATCACATGCACTTGTGTCATCATGCCATGTGTGCACCTGACAGAGCATGTTACTTGACAACACAATGTTTTAAATTGGCTTCTCCCAGTCTGTGATGTCAGCTGTCTACCCAGGGTGAAAGAATAGCTTGGTGACACATATAAGCATAAGACAATTAGGGGAAAAATCTGAAAAAGTGCTGATGGACTTTGTACTACCATACTGTAAGGCACAGTGATAAGTAGTTTTTGCTATCGTAGAAAACACATTTAAATATACTGAGTGACAAAGATGTGATAAATTAGGTGTCAAGTTAGGTGTAAAGTAAGCATTTAAATAAAATAATAATATTTTAGTCACAGCACTTGAAACAAGATCACATGTCTGTGTATGAGTCTGTAGAATGGAGGTTCATTACATCTCATCCCCACACAGTAAGCAAATAATGTATCTAATTCTTACTGGCATAATGACAGTCTATGCCCTGTGGTATTACATGAGATGGGGATGGATGATGAAAATCTGCAATGGGTCTAGCTATATTAGTTTGACAGTTGCTAATGTAATTAACAAATGCAATTTTTCATAAGACCTATTTCTTGTCCAATGGATTGAAACGTGAAAAACATAACGTCAGTTAGTAAATTATGTTCTTGAAGTTATCCGTAATATATGGAAATGTACTATTTGAAAATAATACTTTCATACATACTGAGCCTGAGTCATTAATGAGAGCAAATCATACTTAACATGTGCATCTTTAACCTATATATATTTTAATTTTCTCTTTAAAATGACAATCCTTTAACTTAATGGCATACTCTGTGAGTTATTGTTACTTGTATTACTTTTAAGTGTTTGTAGCTGTTTATATGAAATTGTGTCATAAGTCAGCCAAGTTGTATCCATCTGTCTAACTAATATGAATACTATATACATACTGCATTAAAAGGCACATCCATTTTAAAAACAGTGGAACTGACTCATTAAGGAAAGGAAAGCAAAGAAAAAGAGGAGTAAATTTGCACCTGGGCAAAACCATGTTACATTGGAGGGGGAGATAAATTTAAAATGTGGGACAGATTTATAGCTGGGTTAGGGCATGTCCTAGATCAACTTTAAATGTCAGTGTAAAAATAAAGCTATCAAGTGTGTGTGCTAAATTAAAAAGCAGCCAGTATTTAACATATATGTAAAAAATAATAATTTGCACCCCTTGCATTGAAACATGTTTTGTCCCAGAGAACATTTACTCCTTTCTTTTTCCCTTACTTTCCTTAATGACTCAGGCCCACTGTGCGAAGGGTAATTTACTGACTTCTAATATGGACAAATAGCATATTTTTTTTTCATATGAACTACCTTGCATATACATAGTTACAAGCCCACTTTACACTTATGACAGGTGCCTCCATGCAGTCACTTTGCAGGATTGTGTTCCCAGATGAGAATGTATCGTGGATATAAAAAGTCTACACACCCCTATTAAATTGCATGTGTTTGTGATGTAAAACCTGAATTCAAGATGAATCATGTCAGACTTTTTATATAATTAGGGCCTGATTAAAGGAGCACAACAGGCAATTTTTTGCATATAATGCACATAATTACTCTGTGCATGCCCAGAATTGGACCATACACCACAGAACGCAACAACTTCCAATTTGTCTTCGAGCACAAAGGACAGCTTACGATTTTAGGGAGGGAGCGTATGCCTGTAGTCACTGTACAGTAAGGGCGTGCCAAGCTCGAGCGCACAAAGCAGCGTCCGATTCAAGTACTATGCATCTCTAAGGTACTTATTTTTCAGCCGTATCTCTTGCTCCAGCAGAAGAGATACGGGTAAAAAATAAGTCTAGCCTAAGTGCCAATTACTAATGATGATGGCTGATTATGTATGCTAGAAAATGTGTTTGCAATCAGGACAGTAAACATGTTCTTTTATGTACAGTAGGCATTAATTACATTCTAATAAATGTTATTCATGGTGGAAAAAAACAAAACTTTTTTGTAAAATGTTTTGTCATTAATGACTATATTATTAACAGGTGACAATAATTGATTAGGTTTTTTTTCTGTGCTTTCTTTTGTGAGTTTATATTCCTCATATGTATTGGACTTATCCAGCAGTGTCCCATCTAGTAGAGAATAGCAGACCTACACCCGTATTCATCACCACACGTATCTTCACATCCGCTTCTTGTTGAATACGAATGTGCGTATACCCGTTTCACGTGCGTTTATAAGAAAACAAACTTTACTTTCATTTTGCATGCCTTAATGAATCAGGCACTTAATGGGCAATTAATGTGCAAACAACATAAACATTTTTTTTTAGGAACAAGAAGTGAAAATAGAAACCCTACAATATCAGTGTGCACACCTCTAAACTAAAAATATGTGGAAGTAACTTTTGTTTTATTATAGCAGTGAGTCATTTTAATAAGTCTCTATCAAATTTACACACCTGGGGGTAAATGTATGAATCTCCGGATTCTTCATCTCCGGCGTGTTCAGCCTCTTCAGCGCTTAAATTTAAAGCGGCGCTGCATTGTAAAGGGAAGTTTCCCTTTACAATGCAGCGCCGCTTTAAATTTAAGCGCTGAAGAGGCTGAACACACCGGAGATGAAGAATCCGGAGATTCATACATTTACCCCCTGGTGGGTAAATGTATCAAGCTGCGATTTGGCTCTTTCAGAATTTTTCTTGGGTGATGTATGAACATGCGATTTGCTAATAAATCACCAGTAAAGTGCATTTCCAAAAATCGTTGCGATTGAATTAGCTACAAAACGCCGTCCCGACATTTTTCCATTCTAACAATGCACGTCACTACAGTATATGCGATTTTCAAAATAGCAGTGATTTTGGATTAAAAATCGCCCAAATCAACACGCTGCTTTGTGTAGGCGTGATTAGCCTGCGGGTCCAGCATCTATACATGCGACTGAACTTTATGCATGTAAATAAATAAATAATCAGTCAAATTATCCCTTGTGCTGCCAGCCTAGTGACATTCTAGGAATCCCCCTAGCATTTAAATATTTCATTCTGAGGCTGGTGATCTTCCATAGAAGATCAGTGTCATGCTGTTTAAAGGTTTACTTTTTTGCCAAGCAGGATCCTGTGGATTATTTTAGCTACAAGAAAGAAAAGCAGATTCTTTTCAACCACATTTGGAATATTTTGAAGCCTTTCTTTTTTTAATACAGAGAAGTTCTGCCAATTGTTAAATTGTTTTCCTAATGCTGAGATGCCCTGTCAAACATAAATCATGTCCCTATTGCAAGATCTCCAGCTGGTAATCACCTTTAAGTGTCTTTAGGCACCTTGGTCAGTGCTGCCTTTTCAGCCTGGACCTGTCCATCAATTTCAAAGAGAATCAAGCCTATTGTTTGATTGTTCAGGTTAGAACTGCCAGAAGAGTGCATCGGCCTTAACATGCAGGCCATTATGTTGTAATGAAGTCAAACCTGAGATCAACCTCTTCTCCCCCTAAATATACTGCAGGTTCATGTGATTGGTGAGGATAGAGAGAGGAAATCTGGCCCCCTCCAGAAGGTGCCTCCACTCAGTGAGGGTGATGATGATGAACAGCAACTTCCAGGTTCCCATGTCATAGACAACCTTGGTAGAGGTGCAGGGGTGATGGACATCCTTGTTTATAGGCCCTGCTGGGGTTGGGGTGCCGCAGTATAGGCACAAAGGTGAAGAGAGGTTTCAAAGTGTCAAAATCCTGTTTTGCCTTGAGTCCTCAGTTGAGTACAGCAGCGAGCTTCTCTAGTTTCATTTCTATGTTTTGTGCTAAAATACTATGTTCCAGGAGCCCACTCTGGACTAGTTGAAGAAACACTTCTCCATCTTGGCAAGTAGTTCATTATTCATGAGCCTTTGCAATATCTCTCTCACATGGTCTTCATGTTCCACAAACACGCTGGAGAAAATGAGGATATCATCCAGGTAGATGAGGACTGATGTTTCCTGTAGGTCCTTGAAGAGTAAATTCACATATGCTTGGAAGACGGCTGGGGCAAACAGCACCTGATGTTCATCATCACCATCATCATCATCACCATTTATTTATATAGCGCCACTGATTCCGCAGCACTGTACAGAGAACTCATTCACATCAGTCTCTGCCCCATTGGAGCTTACAGTCTGAATTCCCTAACGTGCACACACACACAGACAGACAGAGAGAGAGAGAGAGACTAGGGTAAATATTGATAGCAGCCAATTAACCTACTAGTATATTTTTGGAGTGTGGGAGGAAACCCACGCAAACACAGGGAGAACATACAAACTCCACACAGATAAGAAAGAAAGTTGTCAGCGCTTATCCTTTAAACTGCATATCTGTGTGTGTCTAGCAAAATGAAAACATGAGGTATTAGTTCATATTTTGATCAAAAGACTTAAGCCTGCACCCCACGTCAAGGGTACCTCATTATATGCAGGTCCTACACTGACCTATATGCTTTAAACACTATTGAAATGCAGTTAAAATCAGATGCACTCACCTCCCAGGTATAGGGGTTTACATCTAGCAAAGGCTGGCTAGACACACACAGATATGCAGTTTAAAGGATAAGCACTTACAACTTTCTTTCTGTTTTGTATACATATATGGGCATTTATATTGCCAAGCAGCTGGTACCACATACAATATGGGATATACCGAGCGCGGGCTTGTTGCCAAGCAGCTGGTACCACACAGATAAGGCCATGGTCGGGAATTGAACTCATGACCCCAGCGCTGTGAGGCAAAAGTGCTAACCACTTCGCCACCGTGACCATATTTTGTGTTGAAAGCTGCATTTCATTTGTCACCCTCTCAGACACGGATTAGGTTACAGGTTCCTCACAGGTCCAGTTTGGTGAAGACTGTGGACTGACTGAGCCTTCGATGAGGTCAGAGATCAGTGGGAGGGTGTTTCAATTCTTGATAGTGATTTCATTGAGCCCCTGATAGTAAATGCAAGATCTTAGGGTCTGCTTTTTGTCAAAGACTACACTGAAACCTTGGTACTCCTTAGGCAGTCCTTCTGATCCAGACGTGGTCTTCTCTCTTTAGGTAGTACCCCATATCTTTGCCACTTCTCCTGTTAATAGACAAGTGAAATCTTGTATCCTGTATGTTTTAAAGCTACCAACACATGTACCAAGATCAGCAACCATAGTGGCACATGTAACCACATAATTATCAGCATGCCAGAAAATGGTCCTATTTGGATATACACAAATCAAATAAACAGGACACCAAACACTCAGACCAATAGCAGTCATCTACCAAATGAACAGTTTCTGTCCAATTTTACCATTTGTATGCCTGGCTTATAAGTGACCCTGTAGCTCAGCGCTAGGATTAACTGTGTAGCCAGCTTAAGTTTTAAATATCTCTATTAAAGAGGTTAATATTTTGTACTTGCTCCTCTTATTTTACTCCAATTTTCTGTATACTCCTTCAGACACATCACTGCTCACAACTACAACTTAATAAATGGTCAGAAAATGAAGTTATTAGCAGAAGCTTCAACCATTATGAGAGGAAGCTCTCTGGAATGGTATCTGTTTTTGATCACAAGGCTCCAAGACTGAAAAGAGATCCTTTTTTAAAAATGGTTTACACTTGGGTGACCTGTGGGTATTCAAAAAGACATAGCATTAATTTTTGATAAAAAAATAAATTAGGGCATATTTGTACTCAGATACAATAAATATGTTTTTTGGTGTATGCTGTACGAGTATTGGTGCAAACTAGTATTGAAGTATAAGAGCAATTATATAACTAAGGGCCCACTAATGGGATCATTGCCCAGGGTCTATCAACTTCTAAATAAGTCATGGACAAGTGGGAGAAACATATCTTTTGTGTGCGATAAGGGACAAGTAAATTGCTGCCCTGTTATTTTTACTTTCTGCTGCACCAAGTTCATACACAAGCTGTAATAAACTGAGTTGACTGATTAATGAAACCAACATTTTCTGTTACATTTTTGAGGCAGAGCAATCCAATGTATTTACATAATCACTGTTGCATAAAAAATAAACAAGGTTCAGTGCATTGTAAAATATATTATAATTTTAATTACAGAGTTATACACTTTCTGAAATTGCTCTAAATGAATACTGTACAATAGAATAGATAATTTATTCAAACGTGGCCCCTAAACACACCAAAGTCTGATCAGTCTGTGTACAGAATATCCAAAGATAATTCTTGCACAATTGGTAAAATAGTTCTGTAACATCTCAGTAATTGTTTAGTGTTCTCTATAGCGAAAATAATACAAAGCTTAAAATCACATTCATTATTCTTCCACAGATCATTATCCTAACTGTGCTGTGTTTTGTATGACAGCACATTAAACCTAATAATAGCCTATTGTTAAAATAGGATTACCAAACATGCGGTCCCTAGGGATAATATTATGCACACAAATACCTTGTTAAGAGTAAAACAAAATCTCACCTATTTATGTATATGGCCTTCTGTCCCTCGGGGGTCTACAAATCATCTATAAAATGGAGCTCACCTGCTGATTCCCAGGCAACTCAATTCCTCCATTATGAAGCTGGGTTCTGATTAGTTGTAGCACAGTGCCTCCTCTCAAATGCATCCCAACTAGAGTTATATATATGACTGAGAATCAAAGGAAAATCATTTATGAAAAAAGGCTAGGTCATAAAGGGTTAGGATATTCTAATTTAAATAAACCTTCTATAAACCAATAAAGAAGACCCGACACAGATTAACGGTTTGGAATAAGATAAATATTTATTGAATTATGAAGGAAATAAGTGGCGGACAAGAGCAGGGCAGTCAGCTAGAAGAGCATAATCAATAAAGGTGGAAAGGTCAGAAAATAATATCACCAACCCAGGATAAACCTTATCTATTGGCTGGTGCTACAATCTGTCCAAGCGGATAGACTACCCTCCCCCCCTCAGAACTAGCTCTTAGGCTAACCATAAGATCCGGGCCAAGGTGTCCTTCTCACATATGGACAAACAATCTGATGACATTGAGGGGCGGGTAGTGACCAGTGACTAGATGAAACCCGCACCATATGCTAACCACGGACTGCCACGCTCTATTTCCCAAACGCCGCTAATCCCTAAAGAATGAGCGGCCCGCCACTGACGGACCTAACAACCGCTGTCAGTTTCCAAAAAATCTAATCCACAAAAAACCTGGTGCACTCTTCTGATAAATGCACCCCATCCAATCTAAATATATGAGGGGACTGCATCCTTAACAGGGGATAAGCTATCACTGTGCCTTCTAACACTCTCACAACTTTCTTGGATGTCTGATTGATCTTCTTAACCAAACCAAAATGCAAAAAGGAGAACGTTGGCGGTTAATTGCCTGGACCACTCCCAAATTATCACACCAAAAGGAAACATTGTGACCACGGAAACAGGGAGGCCATAATTCTAGTGAAACTATAATGGGAAAAAGTTCTAAAACTAGTAAGTTTCGCACAAGCCCATTATCCCTCCACGTTTCAGGACAAGCAGAGGTGCACCATTCGCCTTAGAAAAATGTAATGAAACCCTTTGCCCCTGAGGCATCAGTCTGTAATTCAAGGTCCCTAGTTGATATCCAGGGGGAAGGCCAGATTCTAATGCCATTAAAGTTATTTAGAAAAACCAGCCCGACTTTTAAATCTTCCTGAATTTCCTGTGATAATTGGACTAAAGCATGCGGTCTATTCCAACCCACTGTGGCCAATTGCAACTTCCTACAGAAAATGTTTCCCATGGGTATGACCCTGCAGGCGAAATTTAAGGAACCCAGTAGAGATTGAATCTGACATGTTAGAGGGGGAAGACAACATAATAGAAATCAGGCTCTCTAGCTTAGCAATTTTTTCCTGTGGCAGCAGACAACATCCTTGAACCGTATTAATTTCTATCCCCAGGAAAGAAAGACAAAGAACAGGCCCCTCCTTCTTGACCTGAGCAATGGGCACCCCCATCAAGGCGAAGAGGGCTTGGGCTGAAAACAATGTGTTGGCACATGTGCCGAAATCAGCGGGACCCACAAATAAAAAGTCATCTAAATAATGCGCTATCCTGTGGTGACCTGTCCCTTCTTGAATAGCCCAATGCAAGACAGAGCTGAAGGACTCAAAGAATGCGCAAGAAAGAGAGCACCCCATGGGTAGAAAACGATCTATGTAATATTCGTTCCCAATCCAAATCCCATGTATTTTAAGAAATCTGGATGAAGGGGGAGCAAGTGGAAGGCCGATTCCACATCTAATTTGGCCATGAGGGCACCTTTTCCAAAATTGCTAACTAGCGACAAGACTTCATCAAATGATCGGTAAACTACTGTACTAATATTTTGATCTATTGCATCGTTGACAGAGTTGCCTAGAGGGTATGACAAATGCTGTATCAACTGAAATTTGACTGGCGTTTTCTTGGGTTCTATGCCTATTGGGGAAATGACCATATCCGGAATGGGCGGGGGCGAGAAAGGCCCGATAATGCAACCCAGGCTAATCTCTCTGCAAATATTTACTATCAGGACATCCGGGAACAAATATGCTGATTGTAAATTCTTGGTGGCCCTGGCAGACACCACCGAATCAATGGCGAGCCGAAAACATGATCGAAAACCTTTGCGGAGAAAGGATGCCCGAGACATCTGAGGACAAAGACTGAGACATTTTTCTACTACTGGAAGATTAATGGGTGAACAGTGTCACAGTTACATACAGGAATACAGCTAGGAGCCACGAATATGGTGAAAACACTCTGTGTTTATTTGCAGAAATGTACAAATAGCAGGTAATCAAGTTTGTAGTAAGTACCATGGACAAAGCTGATGCAGGAAGCAGGAGGTAATAAGAACAAATCCCAAGCAGCAAGTAACCAGAAGCATATCAGAAGGCAGGAACCAGTAATAACAGGATGTGACATCAGGATATGACAACAATAACCAGCCATGGGTGCTGGGAGTGACAGGTATATATGGAACACACCCAGGTGCATGGGATAATGAGATGAGGCAGTGTTAACTCCTAAGGAACTAGGAACAGGCACAATAGCAGCACCTCTGGTGATCAGAGGTACTGCTGCTAACACATAAAATGAACACAAATAGTAAAGTCTGATAGTCCAGGTTAGGAGCTGCCAGGCAAAGCAGTATGCTGCAGGCAAATCATGACAAACAGGCTTTAATCTGTGCCTAACTCACCACCACGGCCCCTGCCGAGGCCAGGGACACTTCTTTGACACTCTTTGGCTGGGTGTGGACTGCGGCAATAGACACAGTTATGCCTATATCTACAGGATTCCCTCCTCCCGCAGGACGAGTTATTAAATGCGAAGCATCAATTCTTGGGGAATTGGGGAGCACAGCGTCTCCTCGCTTGGAGAAACCTATTAGTGTTACCTCTTTGACCTAATATGAGATTATCCCGGTTAACTTTCATCCAAACCTCCACATCCCTGAAAGCTAGGGGCATGTCTAATTTTCCGTTAACCTTTTCCCTAAATTCTTCATCGTAGACTCGCCATGTCCCTGGACTATCCCCTGGACTATCGCAGATGTAAATTTCGTTTATAAGGTGAAGATATTTCCAAACCTCAATATGCACATCCGGTCTGGTTTCAAGATAACAGGAAGAAAAAACGCAGTAGCCAGCGAGCCAATTGGGGAAATTCTTATAAGCTTCTTCTCCTATGCCACCTTTAGCGCTGGCCGCATCTAATTCCTTTTTATAAGCTACCGTGAGTTCGAACATGTTGACAAAGAAACCCTTTTTGATCCTGTCTATAAAGCTAGCTCTAATCCCGGATAAGAGGACCGTGTTCTCACAACGAACCATGGGGCTCCCCTTTGTTGGCGCTTTAGGTAATGACGCATGCTGCCCTACATGGGATTTATTTTTACTAAAATGTGTTTTCAAGATCTTGATAAGTTTACGTGGGCCCTGCTCTAGGTATGAGGAAGAATCGTCACTGGTGGATGATCGAGGTGGACTATATGTATTCGTGTGCAGAACAACAACAGATACAAACTCACCAACAACTTCTGACGCTGCCTGTACATCTGTATTCATCATTGCTGAAACTGTCGCCGGTCCCCCATTCTCCGCCTGAGCATCTACCGTCTGCTGGAGAGTCCCCTGTGTCTACGACATCAGTGCGACTGAAGTGGCTGGAAGAACCTGTGGTGCTGAAGACAAGGAGACGTTATTATCCGTATCAAGATGAACCGCCAGTGGCACAAAGGAAGCCTGGGACCCTGCCGATGAAACTACTGTGTTAATCTGCGGTGGATTTATGAACCCCCGGAGGGGGGGGCTGCCACCGTCTACACTGTTGTTACTGCTCGCCGGCACAGTACCCCAATACCCCATTAACTCTGATTAGGAAGTTTCTCTGCCAGAAGAAATACTGGGGACCAGAGCCCCTGCTGCTGCCGTGGGCGGACGTTCCCAGCCTCTGAATAATGAAGAGCTGCTGGCACCCGAATGGACCTGTTCCCCGTAAGAAGCTGCTAGGGAAGGAAGGCCGGAGGACACGTTGCTCCGGCGCCAAGGTGACCCCCACTTCCGCTGGAAGCTCGGGCGACGTCACATGACCTGCGGCCTTTCTGACCCCAGAAGCCGCGACCGCCGCTGGATGACCAAGTATGAGGGGCTCCTTTACTGGCGACACTCCTGAGAGATCGACAAAGCAGGACAGGACGCGAACCCGAAGAAGGTAAGGGTAGGGGGGTGGAGGAAGAGGGAGGGGCGGAAAAACAAACCGGGATGCTGCGGGACCTGACAGGATGGGACATGGCAGGAGGAAATAGGGGAAACTCGGAGGGGTAAGAAATAAAAATCCGGGAAGAGAACACAGAGGGGGAGGGAGGGGTACGAACACCGGGGGGGAGAGAAGAAGAAAAGAAGGGGCAAGAACAACGGAGGAATATAAGGAGAGTAAAATAGGTATACAAGATAAGATAAATTAAAAGAGAGCGGGAAAAAATGTAAAGAGACAGCCAAAAGATGAAAAAATACAAATCCTGACTTGCTGCTGGAAGAAGTGGCACAACTTCTCAAGTCAGGGATTTATAAAGACTCTCAAAAGACACTCCCCTGACTTCTATTTGGTTAATATACCTAGAGCACAAATGAAACTCCAACTTCTGTCGCCCATTTGCATGCTTTTTTAATTGTTCTGGCTAAATTTCTCACTCACAATAACTCCATACCAGTCTTGTCAAGAAGATCCCCTATTCTCTGGTTTGTGCATTCCAATCTCACATTTTTATTGCTACTTGCTACACCAGTTTTCTCAGAAAAAATACTTAGGACTATACTTAGGGTGACAAAAACACCTGATTTCATTGGCAATGGGGCTTTTCACCTTTTATAAATCATCCTGTTATCCTCCTGCTCCTGCTTATAAAGCACTTCCCCTGCATCTACCAGTCAGCAGTCTCACCTAGGTTATTGCAGTAAAAGAAGAGCTCAGTAGTTTGCTGGGTATTCTGTCACCAACATTCAGGTGACTTCCAGGCCTCTGCTACTGTGCTGTCCTCTTTTTCCCATTGTTAGGTCTTAATCAGGCTCTGGGATTCACCTTCATTTTGAAGCCCTCACATGGCCCATACATGGGCAGATCCAGCTGGCCAAATATGGCTTTGCTGTACTAGGGCTAATTAGATGCTACAGATACTGTGACTATATACACAGCCTGATGCAGTCATCATCCCACCAGATTTTTCAGTCAGCTCAATCAGTGTCTGAAAAATCCCAATCAGATATTAATTGGAGTCAGTGGGTTTTCAGGCATACATGCTGATTTCTGTGACAAATACGGTCTTGTTGTAAACCACACTCAGCTAAAACTCAAGCAGAACCCAGTTCCACTGGTTAAATGGCTGGTGAATTGTTCTCATTTTCAGGAGGTATGGATTGCAGACAATTCATAAAAGATGTTCCGCAGGTCATCAATGTCAAGGTCAATAGTATAACGTAGTCTGAGGAACAGCCAAGGCCATGGCATGCAGCTGGAAGACAAAGTTTCAGAAAGCCTGGTTTTAACTGGAGTTAAACAGGAGTACCCAGTGCCACCTAGGAACCACATATTAGAACCTACAATAGACAACATGCAGACCACACATCTCAAGTTTATTAAAGCCCTAACAGGAAGAAGATTGCTTCTAGTTAACTGAGAGTCCATCATTTTAGTTGATGCCAGATGCTCTTAGAGCTATATGGATGGGAGGCCTACCTAGCAGATAATGTCTCTAACACAATCTCATATCATTGTCATCCAACTTTATACCTAGGATGGTGGGATGTGGCGAAACATGTGCACGAATGCTCTGAGCAAACAGAATAATGCATTGTTTGACATTACTTCCTTTGTGAGGTACCTCTGGATTCACAGTCTATGAAGGTATTGTTTCAGGAAGGCACTCAAAAATTAAGAGTCATCAAAGTCTTCAGCTTTGATCCACAATCTCTCCTCAAGTTGATAATCTTTCCAATGGGCAATATACTCCACAGAGCATTTATGGTCTCAAGAATCCAGAATTGACTGAATTTTAAATTACTGGAAATTTGGATGTAGCACAGGAGTTGGTGAATTAGGAATAAATGGTCTGAAATCAATTTAGGCAGGTAGTTTCAAGAGTGACACATGGACATTCAATGAAATCTCTAGGGAGAAAGGTAGTTGATGGGTCAAATTAGTTAGACTTAAAATTTAGGACATAATGTTAAGGCCAATGAAAAGTTGTCAGGTTAGGTCACGAATAATTGAGTGAGATCCTGCTGTCTCAATGGGTATTGCCTAAACTTCCCTGGAGGTGCGGAGTCTAACAAGATGGAAGGTGTTCACCAGGGATTCCCGCAAGGGAATTTGGACTTCTGCGGCTTCCACCTTGCAGGTTGCGGCCCTCCAGGAAAGCTCCCAGTGTGACCGATAGAGAACAAGTTACACAGCCAAAGAATGATCTAATTCGGACATCAAATGGTGATAACGAAGATTACCATTTTATTATAAAACATTAATACAAGAGTTCAATGAAGACTTGAATAATTACAAATGATGATCACAAAGATATGCAAGAGTAGTAACCATCAGCAATGTTCATTAATACAGACTGCACATGCAATGATCAAAGTCACATTAAGTACCACAAAAGAGTGGTACTCAATGCACAGTTCAATGGAGATCACTGAAGATGAGCAGATCTGCAGAATCTTGATATGCAGAAGATGACCTCAGCTCAACACTGAGATGTAATATTAGCCGGCAGTTGTGCACGATGCAATAACATAGATAGCGAGTGATGATCACAGCAATATCACAAGTAGTAGAATAGAGGCACAGAAATCAGCAAAGTCCAGACATACAAAGCCACGATGAAACACCGCTTGTCACGGATTGTGGAACCAGATAGCAATAGTCAGTAGTGCAGGCCGGATAGGTACAGGAGTAGATCATAGCGTTTACCACAGGCAGTGGAACAGGTAGACAGGGATCAATGAAGTCCAGCCATACGGCAGCAATGAACACACAGCAGCGATGAATAGCAGCTTACCACAGATTGTGGAACAGGTTAGCAGTAGTCAGTAATGCAGGCCGAGTAGGTAACAGGTGTGGATCATAGCATTTACCACGAGCAGTGGAACTGGTATGCAAAGATTGATAAAGTCCAAACATGCAGCAGCAGTGAAGCACAGCTTCCACGGAATATGCATCACGAAAGAGGCATCAGAATCAAAACAGTTATGACTTGAAGAACCAGCAATGAGAAGGTGAAAGGAGGGACCTTATAAAGGGAGACTGACCAATGGCAGAACTGGCCAGCACACAGGTTAAGTAGTCACAGATACAAATCATGACTAATAGTCTGCACTAGGATTTAAAGTGGCAGTCAGTGTCTAGAGGCTCGGGTAGAGGTACCCGGCCAGAGGAGTGTGACAAAAGTGAAGCTAGTTTGTAAGATCACAGCTTCTTGGTCAATAACTAAATATGATCTACAACATTGGAAATGGGAGCAGGTGTTGGCAATGGTCAGAAAACGTCTTGCTGCAGATCTGAGAAAGGTGTATTGAAGAACTGATTTGTTGCCAAATGTCTTTCACAAAGAAGAAGGTTAGGATGCTTGTAGAGGGAAGTAACTGGCTGTTACAGGAAAATTCTGCCCCGGAAGAAGTGATAAACAATTTGTCTGGTGGTCAGAATTAATAGGAAAATAAAGTATCTCTCCTAATACTGGCTGATTCTTCTCTAGCCATTTGTCTAGATGTAATTGGCACAAGAGAAATGTAACTGGACCCCCATGTGAGAACATTAGAAACACCAGAACCTATACACAAACTGTGCTCCTCTGTAGTACAAACTGATCCTCTGTAGTGGACTTGCAGGAGACATTGATACAGCTTCTATGCTCACATACCTCAGGATCTGTGTGGTGGCAACTTAGCAGCACCTTATTTAAGCTAAGAAATCTTGATAAGTGGATAGCAGACCTGGCAGACAGTGTGGCTGGCAACCTAATGGCTACCAAGAGAGATGTGTGGAAATAATGAATTTTATAGGGATGTCAAATAGCAAAATCCATCCATAAAGTTTCCAGGCTACCAACAGTCCTAAAACATTGGAGTAAAAATGTATTTTCAGAATAAATGGATGGTAATCAGGAGCAGGATTCACTGAAAAATGATTTGGCATCTGGCTGAAGCCTTCCTCTATCTTTCTGGTGTTTCTCAGACACTTAGGACAGGTATGTAGCAGGTTGTCAGTGAGAGCTATAAATAGAGTGGATGTTCTTTCTCTGACACGTATCAATTAAGATAGCCAGATGTATTGGATCTGATGAAGAGTGGCAACTACTCCAGTTTGTGTTTTGTTGAATACACAAATTTGCACTGTGCATGTCCAGAAAACAGGCTACACATGCTATATATGCACATAGCACATATGCAGATCTGCATACATCTGACACATGCACCTCCGTATATTTAGAGAGGAGGGGCAGGGAGGAAAGTGACAGGCAAGCATAGGTCAAGTACAGTAAAAGCACGTTAATGCAAATGTAGCTGAGTCTGATCTGGACACAGCCACATATATGCCTGTCAGAACCCGTATCTATACCGGGCTTAACGTAACCTTCTGGGCCACACCGGTACCTACCCAAGGTTCAAAATCACCCAGGCAAATATCTGAAATAAAATAAACAAGTTTATTTAACAAAATGGTAGCACAAAACAGCAATAAAAATATTTAAATAATAACTTGCAACAAATAACACTACAGTCTGGCACAGACAACATACAGAGTATAATGAAAACACCTCACCAGTATCCTTGTCACTTTCAGGGACTGCTGTCTATCAATCCAAACTTATCCCCCTCTCTACTTTAAGGCTACCAGCAAAGGTAGCGGCCTTCAGTCACTGTCACTCCGCTTTCGGCGGACACACAGCTCCCCAAGACCTGAGGAGGTATTTCAGGGCAACAGCAGTACTCCAGGGACCGATTGTCCCTTTCTTGTCAGGGACAGGTATTGTTATGTGGCTATACAGCAGAGTTTGTTAAAACAGGAGAGATCATAATCCAGACACATATACATTTAAATACACAGTGCAGTCCTCTTTAATTAAACATCGAGCTTACATCTAAACAAATACAAGAGACCCCTGGTGTGCTGTACATTCATACAGGACTGGTAGACAATAACCCTTTTGGCTAGACTGAAAAAATTGACTAGTCTGCAAGATAATGATACATGCTGGCAGACCTTTTACTGCTTTCAAAATAGAAAATACCCAAGTCTAAATATGACTGAGAAATATGGGGAACCAGAGGGCTAGAAATAGTATATGTTTTTATAGTCTGCAGTTGACAGGTTGAGGTGATATTAATACCTCGTTTCCCCACATTCTTGCCCCACTTTTTTAGCCCTGGTTCCAGGGTGGCTGTGGTATGCCCCAAGCAACTTCCTCCCCAAGTGCAAAGTCTCTGGCCTAAGCCACTGAATTGAGCCGCTGGGGTGTCACCTGGGTCCAGGGGGATTGTAGGTCGCAGTCCATAATTTCTGAGTTCCCCACCAGTGTCCCAGGAAATTGGGCCAAACAAATCTCATTGTTGAAGGGCCTGTTTGATTGGACAAGCGTCAAGTGAAACAGTACATGTCAAAATATGTCCGGTGGCACTACACAAGTCTCAGCCAATGCAGTCACTGAGCAACACTGGGGCAAACTCCAAAAGCACCATTTCTTCCTCCACTGGTCTGTGTTCACAGAATTCACAACCCCCAGCAAATCTATATGGGAAAACAGGATTACTGCACAGCATTCTCCACAGGCTCTTCCCACCCAATAAGTCCTGGTTGACTGCAGAGGAGTAAACAGACCTAAAGGTCCCATAGTCAGCTCTCCCCCCACAAAAGCCATGTCTCCTCTGTTTACTGTTAAAACATTGAGCGGTCCCAGCAGAATGCCATCCAAAAAAACCTGGGCCCGAGTTCTCCTTCCCAAAACATCCAAAATAATCTGGAACAAGAGTTAGGGTACCTAGGGGCTTCTCAATGCCCGTGCTCGCCTCCTTCACCTCTGGCGCATCAGGAGGGAGTGTTTTTTTCCACAGAGGGAGGGTTAACTGGACTGGGGAAATCAGTGTCATTTCCTGGGTGCAACTCTGTTGGAATCTCGGTTGCGGTACCCAGGTTTACAATAGGCTGCAGTACCAATGTAACATAGCCTCTGACCCAGTGGCGACAACATGCTCAGCCTCCTCTGTTCTTATCCCTGCCAGCCTAACTGAAGGACAGCCCCAATACTTTGCTTGTGGACGTACTGACCTCCTCCTGGAAATCTTCCATAGTCTCTGACAATATGGCTTCTTCCCAAAATGAAAGAAGCGTTTGCAAGTGACAACTCCTGATGTCCACATGATCAGGGCAAGTGTTCCCTGCTGGTTCCATATTGCCAATCTGTGTCCTTCTCCATTGGACGAGAGGGTTTGCAGTTTGTGTAACCTGGCATTCACCTGTTCGATGCTTGCCTCCCCCAGTGTAGCATTCAAGACTGCTGATGGTTGGAATTCACTTACCAAGTCCTCCTAGCCCGCAAATGGCCAGTCATAACAGCTCAGGCTGCTCACTGAGTGTTTCGCTGTGACCTTCCCACAGTGAGGAGAAAAGGGATGGCAGGTGTCGCTCCCTATCATCCACCTGGTCGAGGTCAGCCTCCTCTCCCTGTTGACCTGGAACCTTGAAACTAAGCGCTTGAATCTCTATTGAAGTGCTATGGACAGACAGAGTTCTACAGTGCTGAGAGACACATAAAGAGAGATCACTCCATTTCATGTAATGGGGATACCTTAGTTGCTATTGTTTAAGAGGTTTTCAAAGTTGACAATCCCTTTAATTAATAGAGCTCTGCTAGCATCTATGAAAATTAAACTTTCTTAAGAGGTGTAATATAGGGGTTGCTCAGTAGATGTGAGTCAATGTCTGAATTATTTGCCTATTTTCCTAAGCTGCTAGAGGCTGGTTATCAGAAAGTTTTCAGGGAGTTTTATTAATTATTATTAATTTTAATTGACATATATTACTGATAAAAGGGATTCTGTGACCTATTTCTACTGGATGAACTAACATTTGTGCAAAAGTATTATCACTTTGTCAATAAACATAATACAGTGTTTGGCTAAATTGCAGGTTCTGTGGATGTAATTTGAAATGGCCATATCCGAACTACAGTGGTATTACAGAATGTCATGATATATTGCTTTATAACAGGAAATGATTAATTGTATTATTATTAAATACATTGCTGATGCTTGACTTCTGCAGGTACCAAACACAGTGTTCTGTAAAGCTAGTAGAAGCATACAATAGAAATTAAAGTCATTTTTCAATGTGAGCTTTAGGATTGCCTTCTCATCATATCCAACCTTTTGTTCTGCCAATTGCACTGTGTGGGATTCAGTATATTCTCAACTTTTCTGCTGTTAATAACACAATAGAGGAAATTCTTCCAGGACATCACAGAAAGCACAGACAATAATGTTATAGCTGTAAGTTTGCAATGTATTCTTCTATAAATTAAGGTAAAATAAACCCTATTTTGGGAAAAAAATATGTAAAACTAAAATTAATGGAGGGGTGGTGCTAAAGGAGTAACAGGATGGATTTTCAAATATAATAATACTCAGAACATTTTTAACCTCAAATTGCAGAATTTGGTCTCTTCTTTAAACCAGTTTATACAAATAGTAATGCATTGCGCACCTACATTGTAGAGTTATGTACATTTCCATGTGATGCGGTGGTAAGAGGACCAGTACGTACACAAGTAGGTTGGTTATATTTTGTGGCTGGCGATCTCACCACCATGCAGCATTACTTGCACACATCAACATGTATTTGGTGCAATTACTAGATGCTTGAAATCTGTGTTTTAGCTAAGAAAGATATATTACATCTCCTTGAAGCCTACCCAAACAGTGCTTACAGAGAGAGACTGAATATGCTTACATTCCATGCTTCCCGCGAATTTAAAAATCAACACTAAGCAACAACAGCATAAAAATGCACTAAATCCTTTACATGTTGCCAAGACTGGCCTCTAATACCTACTTTGGGAACACCTGGGAATCTGATCTAGTGTGACCTTTACTTTTAGCAGTCCCTTTTTCCCAGAGCAGATCAGTTCACTAAAACATTGTTGTCCCTAGTTCTTTAGCACCTAGGGGTCTATTTATTAAGCTGCAATGAGCCAAAAATCCGTAAAAACAGTTGTTTTGTCAGGAGAATAGCCGTCACCATCAAAGATTTCTCCTGCTTTAACCTATTTTACGCTGGTAACTGCAGTCTCCATAGACTTATATGGAATCAGTTTAATAAGGAGTCCATAGCCATCCATCGCCACCGGAAAAGCCGCTGCTGATCCATAGCTGGGTTCCACCGCTATGTGTAATACCTACACAAGGGTCATTTCCTCCTTTCGGTAACAGCGCTTGGCTGCCGGTGAAAAAGTTTTTAGTTAGTTAGTTTAGGAGGTGGTTTTGCCAGGGCTTGCCAATGACCCCATAGTCCCAAGATGTTCCTTATTAATACTAGAAAAGCAAGTCAGAAATCACACAGTATCACACTTGTAGTTAGAACCTACCAGGTGAAACTAGTAAATGAAAAAGTCATCAGAGTGTATTCAAAAGAAAGCAATGGTAAAGGTCAGGTTAAGTTCAGACAAGATGAATACCAGGCTTAAAATGGAGTCTAACCTGAGCTTCTATCTTTTTCTTTCCCCCAGAGCTTCCCCCCCTACCCACACACACAATACAGTCACACACCTTTAACAATAGGTGAAACTGACTCACACACACCTTTACACCACACAATAGCTGATCAACACACATACTGACTTGTATATTTAGAAAACAGGCAATGAATGTAATGTATTGTATGAACATCTATGCTATATCACTTATGTTAATAGAGGAAAGAAAACCTGTTGAGTTTTACAATTAGAATGTTAATTAAGAATACAAAACATTTTAAATGAAGCTACATCTTGTGTGGCGTTTTTCTTGAACATATAAGCATAAGGTATTATATAAATATTGGTCCTGTGGATTTAGGAAGATTCAGAACTACCTTTGCGTGGCATTGGGCGACAGTAATAGACATATATATAACGCTATTAAATTAGTTGCAACACATTTGCCAGACTATTAGGACCCATACCACCAAAATAGCACCCATTTACAAAGTAGAATACTACACTCTCAAAAGTGCAGACTAGGGCCCGTCTGAGCATTTGTCCATTGCTCATGTGCCAGCTCAGAAGAGGCCTCAGTTCTGCTCTCAACTGTAGCAGGGCCTTGGAGGTGGATGACAAATCATTGCTGGGCCACCCTCACCTCTGGACCTTGTAGTGGCTCCAACCCCTGTAGTTCTGCCACTGTGAATTCCAGCAATTTGCAGGAATCAAATTTAAACTTGCCTAGGTGCCATGCAGTTGTATTATTGGCACATGAAAGGCCATGCACACAGCACAGCATGCACATGTCGACACAGGGCACAAGATGCCCAAGTGTGTCAGCTTGCATCCCTTACAATTTCAGTAAACAAGAAATGCCTCTTTGAATGGATGTTCTTGTTCCTCAACTTTAAATTAGAAAGATTTAAACTTAAAGGGAAAAAATAAGTTTTATGCTACAAAATATGTAAATAAGAATGTAAAAAATACATGGGATTTACATAACATATGTTTACAGACTGGAGAAAGAAGGGGGAAAAATAAAATCCTGTTCTTTTTCTTTAATTGTGTGCATTAAATTCAAGATAATCTTAAACTCTGAAAATGGAGAACAGGGGTAACACCAAGGTGGAGACCACATACAAAACCAATATTAATAGCAACAAAGATATATATAATCGTATAACACAACATTTACAAAATATGTGTTTGAATAGTCCTCTAGCAAATATGCAGCAAGTGTGTGTGCAATGTGGTCATAGATATTCACAAAAAAAGAAAACTTTTTTTTTTTAAATGACATGTATTTAGTTGTCCAGGTTAATAATAAGTGTAATTAAAACTATGATACTACTTACATACACCTTCAATGTAAAAATATAACGGATATCGTTCCATTGTTTTTTTGTCTACATCTATGTCCTCTAGTGCTTTATCTTGAAGTAAGAAACAGGGTGAAGCAATAGCTCTGACACATTATTAAAGAGGATCTGTTCAGATGTAGTGCAGGTAAAAGCCACAAACACGCTAAACTAAACACCCTTTGCTGAATGCACTGTTCTATAATTTATTTCTTTGTTTGCTGTGTACTTTGACATCTATTATAGAGATGCAAATATGCTTTTATATTACCTACCACTGCTCACCGCAGCTTTCATCTATTCCATTTCATTTCAAGCCAGTAATCATTAGATTTGTGACCTGGAGGTAAAATAACCATAGTGTTACTTAGCAGCATCACTGGAGAGACAGGGCTCTGACTAATACAGTAATAATGCAATTTGCCACCTATATGAGACAGCCCAGACCTATACTGTGTTTATCCTAATGAGTTTGTGTGCCTGACTGGGCTTAGACGTCTATTTAAACAATAACAAATATTAGCATACTGATGCGAGCATACCCCCATTGTATAGTCACATGTGCTGCATTCATCTCAGATGTTCACTAATATACTTTCATTAAACAGCATGCTGTGGCATAAAAAAATAATCAAACAATAATACTGAAAACAAAATATTTCGCTATTGTCCCAACAGGTGTTTATGTTTCAAGAAAACTACATTTTTTTTTCTATTACTTCCAGATGGAATCCTGTCATTGCCTGGTGTGATATTGCCATCAAAAGTGTTAAAACTAATGGAAAGGACTGTATCTGACCATGTGTGTTTGCATGCCAGCATGCCATTCCTATATTTTGTGTATGTGCATATGTTCAAGCAAGCAAGACTCTGTCACTGTATCCATACTTGCCTACTTTCGGCAAGTGTAGTGCGGGAGAGGGGCGTGACTAGAGTGCGGGGCGCGGGCAAACTCGTAATTTTGGCCCCACGCCGAAAATGGCGTTTTGTTGCAGGGGGCGGGGCTATTCACTGCGAATCGCGTCATTTAGGCTAGGCAGTTGCAGGATGCGGGAGACTTGCCTGCTCTCCCGGGAGTCCGTGAGACCGACCCAAATTTCGGATGTCTTCCGGACATTCCAGGAGAGTTGACAAGTATGGTAGTATCCGCTAACTGTTCCAAGTTATAGCCTTGCTATCTGACTGCCGTGAAAGATGGGAGGTATGTCACATTCACAGAGGTGAGCATAGGGAGAGAAGTGAGGATCGTGGATCCAGGAGGCATGGTACGCCCCAAACATTGTACAGTGTATTGAGAGCAAACCACCTTTCCATGTCAGCCCACACATTGCATGCACAACATTATTTGAAAAGTTTCAATGTTGGGAAGTATTATGTGTAATTCTGCAAGTTTTTCTCCTTGTGTAGCCATGAGCTGAAAGTTGCTTCAGGGCAGTTCCTAATACCTTTTATGCTCGTTAATCTAAATCCAGTAGGGCTGTATGATTGTAGTGCTCACTGGACCGCATTTACAAAGAGCAAAAAAGCTGCCTCGTTGAGCAGACAATACTATAAAGAGGATATAAAGTAATGGCCAGGGTGCATTGTTAGGAGCATTACTTGCTGTGTGCTGAGAGCACAAAACTCCACAAAAGGACTTGATTTCTGCACTAGCTCTGAGTTTGCAGGGATCTGGTCTCGTCGCATAGTTTTACAGAGGTTTATTTTGTGCCTTCCACTTGCACTTTGAAAGAGAAGAGCATTTCTAGATTTTAAAACTTCAAATGCTCAAAAGTGGCATGAAGATTAATTTAAGTCATAAATAGGGCTAAACCATGCAGTGATTTAGAAGGGGGAAAAACCAGAAAATGGAAAAACAACTATTCTGTGGTTTAGAAGGAGGAAAAAGATTCTAGGAACCTCCCAGTTAGTGCCTGCATTGAAAAACATTATAGCTTTGTCTGCAGTCTAGGCTCATTTACTGGGGATCTTAATGAACTATGGCTTCAACAAATGGACCCCATTATTGCTCTTAATTTGACTCTAGGAAATGGTCGAAGTGGAAATTTAGAAGTGGTGGTATGAAAAATATGAGAATGCAAGTTAATAGAATTTTATAGTTTTACAATGAAGGTAGTAAGAGAAGTGACGGTATGGCACACCACCAAATATACCGCCACTTCCACCACTGACTCTAGGGTATGGTTCTTACTTGTGTTTTAGACCTAGTGTGACTTTAGAAAAAGATTAAAATGCAGCAAAATTAAGTTACTTGTGCACATAGATCAGACAATGCTGCAAGCCTGTTTCTCCAGTCCTCAGTAAGCCAAGTGCCATAATGTAGGTTAAACATACTTAGTGGCAAGGTCATAGTTGGCAACCTTTCCAGGTTGGCCTCCGGGAGTCTGGGGGGGTGAGGGGTGGGGCTCTGCAAATCGCATCATTTTGGCCCCGTCCCATCACGTAATGACGCAAATTCGTCATTTTACCACAGGCCAAAATTATGCGATTCCCGTTAAAACGTATCATAGAGGCTCAAAATCTTCCTAGTGAAGTGGGCAGATGCTATAGAATTGCCAGCTCTCCTTGGAGTCCAGGAGACCTACCCAGAATTCGGGAGTCTCCAGGACATTCCGGGAGAGTTGGCAAGTATAAGCAAGGTGTTTAAAGTGATGTGGTTTAATGGCAAATCTTACATGTTTATATCTGTCCAGGTGATAATAAAGAATGTTGTGGTGCATGACAGATACATGATGCACAATCATGATTGTAATGGTTACCAGAGAGCTGTAAAAAAAAACAGGTGAGATTGGACATAAAGGGGCAAATTCAATTCTTTGTTCTCCGTGCCGCGGAAAAACTATTACCGTTAATACGCGGCTCAGGGAGCTGCGAGCTGAAATCCAGCGAGAAAATTACCTTATTAACGTTTTTTACACGCACTATTACCGCTATTATGGTAATAGTGCGCGGAACGCAGGATTTTCGGCGTTTTCGCCGACAATTGAATACGTCCCAAAGGGGTATATTTACTAAACTGCGGGTTTGAAAAAGTGGAGATGTTGCCTATAGCAACCAATCAGATTCTAGCTTTAATTTATTTAGTGCATTCTACAAAATGACAGCTAGAATCTGATTGGTTGCTATAGGCAACATCTCCTCTTTTTCAAACCCGCCGTTTAGTAAATCTAGCCCAAAGTGTCTTTCAGTAACAGCTGAGTTAGCCTATTTCCAGTCACCAGGTTCACCATAAACTTTCCCTAGAGTCTAAGCTCTATCTTTACCAGTGCTAGCCTTTTTAGGGTGAGATCATTTACCTAATTGACAGATTTGTATATAGAGAAATACAGAGTAAAGGTACTTCACAATAAGGGAAGCTAAACTTCCAACTGTAGACACCGAGTCATACTGCTAAACCCTCTATTACTTACTGGGTACTAAAAGCGAGTATACTTTAAGTATACTTTGTTATTAACAAAACTCAACCTAAATCGAGTTGCAAGTGTTAATAGACTTTCTCAGAAATATGGCAGCATGTAGTGAAAAACAAACTATTTCCCAAGTAAATGGTGTTCTGTTAACCAATGGAAGGTAAAACAAATTGACAGTTTGCAAGAGTTGATTTCACTTTAAGAGGAGATTCAAGACCTTTTAACATCTTACTAAAACATTGTATTGAGACCACTTACCTCATGAGCATTCTGATGACACATTCATTCATTTATTCTGTACTATAGCATTGTTTCCTATTTGTTCATATTTATTACCATTTTGTAAGGAAGGATAACATTTGCTGACAGGGACCAATTTACAGTATGAGTGCTGATGCCAATTTTCAGAGAATACAGAGGCGGAGATGTGCTGACATATACCTTCATAATAACAACTGCTGGGGTCAGTGTTTTATTTGTACATTAGTGTGCAACCTGCTCTCACATTTTATGAATCATAAGGGACCCCTATGGCAACATTTATGCAGATGCACATCAACACATTTTGCTGAAGCTTTTTTATCCTACAGGGAAAATTACCACCTACATGACATATGTCTTTTAATAACTGAAAGCTGATATTATTTTACATTACAACAAATTGTCCAATTTCTCATTTTTATTAATATACAATAATACCAGCAAACAAACATTATCTCTAAAACTCAACATGAAAGATAATTATCCAATTTCTGTAGTAAGAGACATTTATAGGACTACTCTACAATAAAGTACTCTGCATTGAAAGTTTTAGGTATTGTTAAGCGCCACAAATGTCTGATATTGGGTTGCTAAAAAGAGGCCCCTGGTTTTGAGAGCAGATTGGGGGCTAAGGGGGACAGAGCAGCATCGACGGACCGCTTTTGCTATGTTTCACCCATGATTATATATGTCACTGTGGTGGATGTGGTAAGGGACCCTCACCCAATGACTGAGAAGAATGTAATCTTACTATCATAGTTCATAAATAATTTTGGTCTCAAAAAGATGCATCTTAATCAACTGGAAATCTCTGCACTCTCTCTGTATATAGCAGGGGTGTCCAACCTTTCTTTAGCCTCTTTGGGAGATTAAAGTGACGAGGAGGGGAAGCTATAAAAATAGTAATGTGCTTAAAAATGTACCATATGTAGAATTTAGTACAGGAAAAGAGGAACCTCTGTGCATAGCTCTGGAGACTGGCCCGGCAAAGCAATAGGGTAAGTCTTACTGCTACTGGCCAGTGTCACCGGGCAGCTGAGTATCACTCAGTTGCCCTGCTGATATTTTATTGGCATATCACGGTGATAATCTATATTCTATCACTGCAATAGGCAGCAAAAGAAAATCAGTCTTATCACTGATGAGTTATAGATAGGCTGTATGTGAAACACTGTGCTAGTGAAGTAACTTAATTGAGTCATCTGAAATATATTGGCAGGGCCGCCATCAGGGGGGTACAGGGGGTACTCTTGTACCGCACGACATGGCCCCCTGGTGAGCCCGGGCCCGGGCCCACATTTCTTTTTTATTTTTTAAACTTTTCTTTTTTTTTTTTTCATTTCTTTTTTTTTTCTGCGCGTTCCAGCGGTGGGGGGAGGGGGGGTGGGGGGCGGGCGGCCACGGGTGCTGGTGTTCAGGGGGGAGTGGGCTAGAGGGGAAAAAAAACAAAAAAAAAAACACAAATACTCACCTGTGATGACAGCACTGGCGTCCCTTGACATCATCAAGTCATGCCTGACACTCAGTGAGGAACTGTGCAGAGAGGAGCAAGACAGAAGCAAGAAGACAGAAGAAAAGAGAGGAAAACAGAAGAAAAGAAAAGAGAAGAGATGAAAAAAGCTAATTCAAAGGTAAGTAAATAAAGGGATATTTAAAATGCACAACTGACAAATTCTGTACAGGCCTGTGGATCCCATGACAAACATTAGGGTTTAGACCAGCGGTTCCCAAAATGTGCGCCGCAGCTCCCAGGGGTGCCGCGGGAAAGTCAGCAAAAAACAAAACATAAACTCACCAATCCGCGCTATAGCGACAAGCTGCGTGAGAGAGAGGGAGAATGCTGAGTCCCAGTGCCGCGCGGATTGGTGAGTTTATGTTTTGTTTTGTTTTCTTCTGGCTTTCCTGCGGCAGAGGGGAGCGAGTGAGAGGGAGCGTGGCAGAGGAGAGGGGACAGCGTGACAGAGGAGAGGGGGCAGCGTGACAGAGGCCAGAGAAGGGAACAGCGTGACAGAGGAGAGGGGACAGCGTGACAGAGGAGAGGGGACAGCGTGACAGAGGCCAGAGGAGGAGACAGCGTGACAGAGGTAAGAGGAGGGGACAGCGTGACAGAGGAGAGGGGACAGCGTGACAGAGGCCAGAGGAGGGGACAGCGTGACGAGGGAGAGGAGGGGGACAGAGGCCAGAGGAGGGGACAGAGGGCAGAGTGAGAGAGAGCGTGACAGAGGGCAGAGGAGGGGGGCAGCGTGAGAGGGGGCAGAGGGGGCAGCATGAGAGGGGGCAGAGGGGGCAGCATGAGAGAGGGCAGAGTGACTGGATGCAGATGGGTCAGTGTGTCTGGATGTAGAGGGGGCATTTTTGCATACAACTAAATAAGTATTTCTGTCCTGACCTAAATACTTATTAAATTTTTTTGACCCAACTACTTCTAAAACAGGACTGCTCAGTAATTATTTTGGAGGGGTGCCTTGAAAAAATTATGGTGACTCTAAGGGTGCTACGAACTGCAAAAGTTTGGGAACCACTGGTTTAGACATTTTGGGTTCTAAATCAGAGGTAGAAACTTTGGACGAATCTTCACATGTAGTCAGTGAAGTAAAAGAGTCACCTCCAGCATACACTTGCTACAGGCTTCCATCCTCCAACCTTTTTTGGTAGTCACCTAGTATTCAGGAGGACAACATCTGACATCGGCTTTATATGGGTCTGTATAGGTATGTTATAATATATTATTTATTAAATGTGAATACTGTTATTTTAATGTTGGGGTTGGAGAAAGACCTAATTATTAATCGTGGGTGAAATTGATTTAACGCCGGGGCTGGCTGTAATTTTCTAAATGTAGCAAAAAAAAAAATTCAACTAGGGCCCCCAACATTCCAGGATCCAGACAAGCCGCAACTAAAGAAATCTGCAGCCACAGGTGGGGAAAGTGAGAAGAACAGGTAGGAGAGAGCAGGAGAGTCTGTGAAATGTTGTGATTCTTGTAGGGACAATGCCAATATATGGTGAGTGTGTGTGTGTGAATATATATATATATATATATATATATATATATATATATATATATATATATATATTAGGGACCCTCTTAACTTACCTGAACTTAACTGATTAAGTTCAGTGATTTTTATTTCATTTCCATGGGCCCCCTTTCCCCCTGGGCCCCCGGGCACCTGCCCATCGTGCGCTGTCGGAAAGATGGCCCTGGTTCATTGGGGATGGGGGGGTCATCAGGGGGCCCTGCCTGCTTCCTTTGTACTGGACCCCACGATTTCTGATGGCGGCCCTGTATATTGGCATCTAGCGTTAGGTATGCTAATTATTTAGTCTATTGTACATCAGTCTTTTAAGCCATGTGCAGTCTAGTGTGATATGTTCGAAGATTTGTTTGCAACACAAAACCTTGCTTGTAATGCTTATGTTGGCATCCTTTGCTTTGAAATTGAAACTGAAGTAATTGTTGTTATCTTTATCCATAAAAATATACACATTTTTCATAGAATTATTTGTTGAAGTAGTGTGGTATTAAATGAAATTATGTTTTGCTTTTTTGCCACTTATACAGAAAGTTATTGCAGAGAGTGAAAACTGGCACATCTGGACATAAATAATAGGATTTTAGCTGCATACAATTAAAATTTTTATAGTCCTAGTAAACAATAACATTTGAGCAGCTATTTTACTGGACTTGTGAGAGAGAGCCAATGGCTACAGGCAACAGTTACTGGTTACAAGTAGCACAGCCCGTGACATATTATTCTCCAGTATTTTGCAGAACTCTGTAAGAAGTATTAGTCTATACGCATGGCAGCAGAAGTGAAAACATAAAACAATGCCCCCTACAGTCATGTTATGCTCTCTTCCATTTACCTTTACTTTTTCAGTTCTTTGGTTGTTTTCCCTTTTTTTCTGTATAATATAAATTATGTGCTTCAAAAGACCAGAGATACTTCCATTTCATATGGATAATATATGTACTGCAATTGTTTTACTTTAACTGTGTATTTGTGACTTCTTGTACAGTTTGCCTTGCCTTGATGCCCATTTAGACTGTACATTTTCAAATAAAATTTAGATCTTAAAAAACCTTTTTGGTGGCAGATTTTTTGGGCCCATTTGTGAGGCTGAAAATCCCATGGTATCTGATAAAGTCATATGCATCTTCAATTCTAATAAACAATTCTTATTTATTCTTAAGATATATTTTTTCATATAGTGTAGATACTCTACAACACTTGAATTAGTTGCAAGGACCAAACGGTTATACTACAGATGTTTTGCCTGATTTGCAAATATAATTAACCCTTGAATTAAATATTTGATGTTGAGGGTGATTTAAATGACAATTATTAAATTCCATCACAGGTTTAATAAAAATAAAAATTAAATTGGGAATAAATATGGGAACAAAGATATGATTGTGTGACGGTGAAATGTATAATGTTGGAAGGCGTTTATATTCGGTGGTAGTCACTTTCACGACAGTCAGTACACCGACAGTGACATTTAAAATGTGAAGACTGACACCCTGACAGAAGAGAAACATTGACTTACCATTACACTGACACAGTAACTTCCCGACCTTATCTGTTCCAGACCGCTGAAAATAATGTCACTTGAAAACGCGACTGCAGTTAAAGTGCCAATGCACAGACCTGGCTTACTATCATCTCATGTAAGTAGTACTTTAGGGTTAGGGGTTAGGGTTAGAGGCTAGTGAAAGGTTTAACATTACCGTCAAAAGCCGGGTCTGTGTATTGCCGCTTTAAAACTCTACATTTCACAGTCGCGTTTTACAATTACGTCATTTTCAGCAGTCGGGAACAGATGAGGACGGGAAGTTACTGTGTCAGTGTAATGGTAAGTTGCTGTTTCTCTCCTGTCGGGGTGTCAGTCTTCGCATTTTAAATGTCGGTGTACTGACTATCGGGAAATCATATCACACACTTTATATTATACAAACATTTTTCCTGGAACATCCACTTTTACAGCACTTCCCAAATGTACAGCTTTCACAGGACAGTGAAAATTTCTAGGGATTTAACAGTTTGCACATAGTCACAGCTACATAGTGCTGATGGCAGATAGCTTGGGAGCATATCCTAGGGTGGTGATGCCCAAACTCAGTTCATCATGTTTTCAGGATTTCTTATGCGCAGGTGAGTTAATCTATTTTCCTGGTCCAGTAATTATCCCACCTGTTTCTACAGAAGGGGAAAACATGATGTGTTGGTAGCTCTTTGGGACTGGGATTGAAAACCTCTGTCCTAGGGAGATCAGGGGTGAAAACAGTAACAAATAGAGGTTTTATTTGGAAAAAAAGACATATTTCAGTAAAAAAAACCATGAAAGTGGAGTTATTCTTTAAAACTAGATCAAATAAATTGGCAGTGCATGTATTAAGTTAAGCTTGCACTATCTCTATGCTATTACTACATCTTTGTTACGGTCATGAGCTGGTAAATACTATTCTATACAGACAACATGTTTTTTTCTGGTGCCAGTTTGTTATCCCTCTAACTGGTTAACAGTTTTAATTAGTCTGCGTGCACAGCAAAAGCTGGTGTTGATCTGCTCAGCATGTTTAGCTGCTGAGTGATAAATTGCTATTTTTTGTGCTGAGTGTGATTTCACATTGAAGCTGTGGTCAACATTAAGTAAGCATTTTATTTTACCATATACCTGTCAATTTCTAAGAAAAGGAGAAAAAGATGGAGATATAATTTCTTCATTGGTTTTGAAAGTGCTCTATGAAAATACATAACCATCAGTGCAAGGAAAACAAAACCTAGATATGAGGATAATTTCTCACAAGCTCTTATACAGTGACTGAATTCAATGTGTACTATACAAGCGGGATGGGCGGATTTTAGCTATAAACAAATCTATTTGCAAATCAGTCCGGACTGTCTTCAATTCAAGGAAAAATTACAATGCCCGGTGAATGACGCTAATTGCAGTGAATTGAACATAAAGAACTCATGTTCAGTCAGCAAGCGTCAACAAATGTCACACATCTATAAATGTATAAAAGAAGCTTACAACTGCTCTGGCACTTATATTGTTTGGATTGTTCTAGGGGAAAGCTACTTCTGTTTGTGTATACTTGGCAACATTGCCGGATTTGCTTTTTTCTTTTTCTTATTAAAAATATACATCCTATTTAATTATCCCTATAGTGACTCACAATATATTGAAGTCTAATGCATCTGTGTTGGGAATTTCCTCATTGTACATATGGGGCCTGACTCATTAAGGATCTTAACTTAAGAAACTTCTTATTTAAGTCTCCTGGACAAAACCATGTTACAATGCAAGGGGTGCAAATTAGTATTCTGTTTTGCACATAAGTTAAATACTGACTGTTTTTTCATGTAGCACACAAATATCAACTTTAAATTTCAGTGTACAAATAAGCTATCAACTATTTGTGTGCTACATGAAAAAAACAGTCAGTATTTAATAAGGATGAGCGGGCTCGGATCCGACGGGATCCGAGCACTGTTCGGGTATTTCCGGCACCAAAAAAAAATGAAATTGAGGCTCTGACGTCCAAGTCTCGCGTCGGATCTCGCGAGACTCGGATTGCATAAATTCCCCGCTAGCGGCCGCCATTTTCATTTGGGCTGTG
This sequence comes from Mixophyes fleayi, assembly GCF_038048845.1. Taxonomy (NCBI): domain Eukaryota; kingdom Metazoa; phylum Chordata; class Amphibia; order Anura; family Limnodynastidae; genus Mixophyes; species Mixophyes fleayi. Next base: position 154,442,333 of record NC_134404.1, read on the forward strand.
ATCAGGGTAGAGGGAGGTTGTAGGGTAGTGGTACTCCTGCGTGATCAGTCCAGTTGTGCTTTATGCTTGTGTCCAGTGCTCTGTCCTTGCTGAGTCCAGTGGTGCTTTATTCTTGTGTCCAGTGCTCTGTCCTTGCTGAGTCCAGTGGTCCTTTTGTCATGTGCTCTGTCCTGCTGATACCAGTGGTGCTTTAGTCCTGTGCATTTTTGTGCTAAGTACATAGTAATTGTCTAATTATTAAAAACTCAAACAAAAAAAAAAATTATACAAAAAAAAGTCTAAAAAAATTCTAGAGCAATATATTATTGCAGTCCTGAAATATTAGTACTGCAATACCTACATTCACTGTTTCTGCAGTCCAAAAAATAGTAACTGCAATCTATATTACTACGTTCACTGTTTCAGCAGTCCAAAAAATAGGAACTGCAATCTATATTTCTACGTTCACTGTTTAAGCAGTCCAAAAAATAGGAACTGCAATCTATATTACATTTACTACGTTCATTCTTTAAGCAGTTCCAGAGAATAGGTACTGCAATCTATATTACATTTAATACGTTCAATTTTTAAGCAGTGCAAGAGAATAGGTACTGCAATCTATATTACATTTACTACGTTCATTCTTTAAGCAGTTCCAAAGAATAGGTACTGCAATCTATATTACATTTAATACGTTCAATTTTTAAGCAGTGCAAGAGAATAGGTACTGCAATCTATATTACATTTACTACTTTCATTCTTTAAGCAGTTCCAGAGAATAGGTACTGCAATCTATATTACATTTAATACGTTCAATTTTTAAGCAGTGCAAGAGAATAGGTACTGCAATCTATATTACAAGAGAAAGTGAGGGAGGAGCTGGTAAACCATTGCGATTCCACCAAGCATGTAGCTCTTGTGGATGAAGCCCTTCGTACGCTTTGCCAGGATCTGAGGGTGGTCACTCTTTTAAAGTCAGAGGAATACATTCTGGCCACCGTGCTCGATCCTCGGTTTAAAGCGTATGTTGTGTCTCTGTTTCCGGCGGACACAAGTCTACAGCGGTGCAAAGACCTGCTGGTCAGGAAATTGTCCTCTGAAGAGGACAGTGACATGCCAACAGCTCCACCTTCATTTTCTTCCACACCTAAGGCTGCGAGTAAAAAGCTCAGTTTTCCTAAAAGACCCACTAGTGGGGATGCAGACAACATCTGGTCCGGACTGAAGGACCTGCCAACCATTGCAGACATGTCTACTGTCGCTGCATTGGATGCTGTCACAATAGAAAAAATGGTGGAGGATTATTTTTCTGACACCATCCAAATACACATGTCAGACAGTCCATATTGTTACTGGCAGGAAAAAAAGGCAGTTTGGAAGCCCCTGTACAAACTGGCTCTATTTTACCTGAGTTGTCCCCCCTCCAGTGTGTACTCGGAAAGAGTTTTTAGTGCAGCGGGGAACCTGGTCAGTGGGCGGCGAAGGAGGTTGCTTCCTCAGAACGTTGAAAAAATTATGTTCATAAAAATGAATTATCAATTCCTCAATCAAGTACAGCACTGCCCTCCAGATAATACAGAGGGACCTGTGGTTGTGGAGTCCAGCGGGGACGAATTGATAATGTGTGAGGATGAGGAAGTACACACTGAAGGGGGCCAGGAATCAGAGGATGAGGATCAGGACGACATCTTGCCTCAGTAGAGCCAGTTTAGTTTGTACAGGGAGAGATGAATAGCTTTTTTTTGTGTGGGGGCCCAAACAAACCAATCATTTCAGCCACAGTAGTTTGGTAGGCCCTGTCGCTGAAATGATTGGTTTGTTAAAGTGTGCATGTCCTATTTCAGCAACATCAGGGTGGGTGGGAGGGCCCAAGGACAATTCCATCTTGCAACTCTTTTTTTGGCATTATGTGCTCTTTGGGGCCTAGTTCTATCTCCATCAGAGATATTCCTGCAGGCCATGTCACCGGCACAGCTATGTTGGTGTTAGACGTGCACTGCATACTCTGTCTGATTTAGCAGAAGCTAGGCATTGCCCTTGATAAGCAAATAGGCTTTCTGTGATATTACATTGTCAGGGATTAGGCTAAACAGAGTGTCATGGTATTTGAGATCCCTACCTTACCTACACACAGCGTATACAGCGCTGCAATTTGTTCTCTCCATATTAACAACTCCGCTTGCTCACATCACCCAGTGAAGCAAGCGCTATATAAGTGCCAACTTTTAGACACGTTAGGCAGCGTCTTTAATGAGAATACAGTCTCTACATAATTGTGAGTGCTTTAAGATCTTACATGACCTTTAATCAGGCCACTTTAATCGCTGCTCTATTACAGATCTTTGTCCAGTGATCATCATGCATATTTTTGCAGAACCAAGTTAAATATATAAACAAGGTCTCCTAGAATACGTAATATTTTATTTAAAGGAGTTTTAAGGGGCATTACACTCTAATAGAGAGACTCATCCTTTCTGAATAAACAAAATTATATAATTCTTGTTAAGTTCCAAAAAAGAGGAACTGCCATTTCTATTACTACGTTCTTTGTTTTTGTAGTTCCAAAAAGGAGTAACTGCCGATTCTATTAATACTTTCTTTCTTTCAGTAGTTCCAAAAAATAGTAACTTCCATTTATATTACTACGTTCTTTGTTTTTGTAGTTACAAAAAAGAGGAACTGCCATTTTTATTACTACGTTCTTTCTTTCTGTAGTTCCAAAAAAGAGTAACTGCCATTTTTATTACTACGTTCTTTCTTTCTGTAGTTCAAAAAAGGAGTACCTGCTGATTCTATTAATACTTTCTTTATTTCAGTAGTTCCAAAAAATAGTAACTTCCATTTATATTACTACGTTCTTTGTTTTTGTAGTTACAAAAAAGAGGAACTGACATTTTTATTACTACGTTCTTTCTTTCTGTAGTTCCAAAAAAGAGTAACTGCCATTTTTATTACTACGTTCTTTCTTTCTGTAGTTCAAAAAAATAGTAACTTCCATTTATATTACTATGTTAATTGTTTGTGCAGTCCCAAAAAAGAGTAACTGCGGTCTTAACATCTATGTTGGTTTTAGACGTCCATCCAGTGTCCGCCATCTGTGCAGTGGAATTCAGACCTGTTGAGGGTGATATATTGTGGCCCCGGTACCAAATTGGGTACCGGGGCCACTCCACTACGCAGTCCAGATAGATGCGTATCAGATATTTAACTACATTCAGTGTTGGGGGCAAATCCAAAAATAATTAAAATGCACTGTCATGATCGAAAAAAAGAGGTATTGACACGCTAGAACTCCACCCTCTATATGCTGCAGAGGATGGAGGAGCAGCCATATGTGCAGTGGAATTGAGACCAGTTGGAGGAGGTATTGGGTACCGGGGCCACTCCACTACGCAGTCCAGAAAGCTACCGCGGTGCAACGTTTTAGACTAAAAAGAATATTGTGAGGTGTGAGGTGTTCAGAATAGACTGGAAATTAGTGGAAATGATTGTTATTGAATGTTATTGAGGTTAATAATAGCGTAGGAGTGTAAAAAAAAAACAAAATAATGTATTTTAGCGCTTTGTATGCTTTTTTAACAATAAATCAGAACCCAAAACCCTAAATCAGAACCAAAACCTTTCGTCAGGTGTTTTGGCAAAACAAATCAGAACCCAAAACCTCAAGCTAATCAGAACCCAAAACCCAAAACACTAAAAGTGCCCGGTGCACACCCCTGGTATTTAACTTATGTGCAAAACAGAATACTAATTTGCACCCCTTGCATTGTAACATGGTTTTGTCCAGGAGACTGAAATAAGAAGTTTCTTAAGTTAAGATCCTTAATGAATCAGGCCCATGGTCTATATCTTCACATCCCCCTTTCCATATCATTCAGTACTGTATCAAATCCAAACTCCATTGTTTCTGTATTTGTCATTACATATATAGGTGGTGAAATACCCAGGCAATCCATTGGTTGCTATATTAAGTGGTGTATTACAACACACCGACTGCTGCTGTCATTATTATCATTGTTGATTTGTAATGTGCCTGTGTTCCACAGTGCCGGATGATGTACAAATACCTAGGCAATATATTGGCATCTCAACCGATGTATAAAAAACATCTCACTGACTGACACTTGTCACTATCACAAGTCAGTTTTTCCATCTCCTGAAATTGAAGACTTTATTGTATAATTTCCATAGAAACTGACAAATTGTGTGAAGAAAAAATAAGTTCCCTCAAAACATATAATAAATTTTGCTTAAACCAAAGCAATGGCTTTGCAGATATGAGCCACACATGAATTTATGGAATGGTCAGCCATTGCTGGTGTCACGGACTGGGTTTGACTGATGACTACTTGTTGGTATTAACGCTGCTAGGAGGCGGAGTCTAACGCGCCTCTGGGGGTAAATGTATCAAGCTGTGATTTTGAATTTTCAGCGATGTTCTCGAGTGAGTTTCAAACCGCCAATTTGTTAACTGGCAGTTTGATGTAAAATCACCAGAGATTAGTTGAAATCGGCATTTTCAAAATCGCTGCAAATCGCAGTCCCGATTTTTCCTCACTTCAGCTATACAAATCACCAAATGTATGAAGCTGCGATTTAGCAAACTCGCCCGATTTTGAATTCAAAATCGCCAGATATAACACGCTGCTTTTTACAGGCGAGATTGGCAAAGACATAACTGTTATATTGCAGGGCAATGTTACTATAACAGGAGTCATAATGGAAGTTTACATAAACCATCTTTTTGTTGTAGAGTGGCAAAGATGATCATGAGTTTTCTTACAGGGGATGATTTGTTTTAACAATAAATTAGTGACTCAAATGTAATTATAGAATACATGTAAGTGTTTTTTGTTTGTTTGTTTGTTTTGTTTTTAGAACTGTGGCTTACTATTTCATCAACATTGGGCCAATATGTATATTTTGATGATATGACAACACTTCAAATTTCATGATGGGGAACCATGAAAACTACAGACGTGTGGCACTCCAAGTGCTCATGTGCATGCTGATACTTGTAGTGCCACAAGTCTGTACTTTTAATGGTTTATCCATCACAAAATTTAAAGTGTTGTCATATTATATAAATGTATACACATTGGCCCAATACTGACAAAATGGTAAGCCACAGTTATAAAAAAAAAACAACAACAAAACACTTATAATTATTCTATAATTACATTTGAGACACTAATTTATTTTTAAAATAAATTGTTCCCCCTAACAAAATTTGTAATAATTTTGCCCCTCTACAACAAAAAAGATGTTTTACTTAAACGTCCTTTATTATGCCTCCTGTTATGTTAACATTGCCCTGCAGTGTAACAGTGATGTGTTTGCTAATCTCGCCTATAGAAAACAATGTGTTGTATTTGGCCATTTTGAATTCAAAGTTGGGCAAGTTTTTAATCTCTCGGGTGTTTGACTTTAACATCGGAGAGATAGGGGTTTTAAAATTGACACAAATTGCCAGAAACTGGATTTAGGAAAGTCCAAATCGCTGGTTAATACATATGGCGAGTTTGAATTTCAAATCGCCGTATATCTCCCGCGATTTGCGGCAATTTTAAACATTGAAAAAGCTGCAGCTTGATACATTTACTCCCTGGTCTTCTGCAGGGACCCCTGCAAGGAGGTTTGGTCTCTGTTGCAAGAAACGAGCAGGTCGCGGTTCTCCAAGCCAGCTACCAATGAAGTAACGGGTGAACAGGCGTAGTCATACAGTTTGAAGTCAAGCCGTGTGGGATGCGAGGTACCAAGGGTTAAACCAAGAGCATAGTCAAGAAGCTGGGAGTCAGATGCCAGGAGAGATGAACAGAGTCCAAAGAAATATCCGAAATCAGGGTCTAGGATAGCTGAGTCAGAAGCCGGGAGGTCTGTCAGGAAACAGAAACTGAACCTGGAGAGTAATGGTGCCAGAACCTCCCTTAAATGGATACAGATAGGCCCTGATTGGCCAGCCGTGGTTTTCTTGTTTGGTGAGCTGTGTTTTGACATCCGATAATTACGTCTAATAGCGTCCCGTTGCCTAACAACGGGTCGCGGAAGCTACCGCGTATGCCCCAGTTGGACACCGGCCAGCAAATAGAGGAGGAGGAGTCATGGACTTGGTTATTATGGGTGAATTCTGCCCAGGAGAGTAAGTTGCACCAGTTGTCCTGATCTTCAGATAAAAAACAATGGAGAAACAGCTCAAGATCTTAGTTTACTCGTTCCGTCCAACCATTGATTTGGGGGTGGCATACTGAGGAAAACTTTAGATCGATCCCTAATTTCTTGCAAAATGTCCTCCAGAAATGGGACACAAATTGTGCAGACATAATATCTCCTTAATGAAGAAGTGAGCTAATCTGCATGCCGAAGGTAGGCCTTTCAAAGGAATGAAGTGCGCCATCTTCAAAAATCTGTCCACAACTACCCATATGGTATTGAATCCATTTACTGGGAGGGAGGTCAGTGATGAATTTCATTGAGACGCTGATCCAAGGACGTTCCGGAATAGAAAGAGGATGGAGCAGACCTAAAGGAGGATGTCTGGGAATCTTATGCTGGGCACAGACTACACAGTATGAGACAAATTTATGAACATCCGGGTGGAGAGTAGGCCACCAATAGTGCTGAGAGAGTAATGCTTAGGTCTTTTTGAACCCAGCGTGGCCTGCGAATTTCATGGAGTGAGCCCAACGCTGAGCTTTGAGAGGAAAGTGCGGATCCAAAAATGAACACCCGACTGGAGGAGTCTTGGCTGAAGTCTTGGTCAGAGCTATGATGCTGGTAGGATCCAGAATGGGACATGGCTCATTGTTGGAAAGGAGGTCTGAATCATCAAAGGATCGAGATAGAGTATCTGTCCAAGTTTCAGGTTAAAGCAAGAAAAGAAGAAGACTATCGAGCCTGACGTGGATTGAGACAGCAGGCATCACGCAGATAAATTTGAATTTTGTAGTCAGTAAACACAGTGGCTGGATGGTGCAATCCCTCAAGAAGCTGACACCATTCTTCAAGAGCTGACTTGATGGCGAGCAATTCTTTGTCACCGATCCTATAGTTCTGCTGGCTAAGAGAAAACTTTGTAGAAAAGAACCCGCAAGGGTGATTATTTCCATAAGAGGACTCCTGAGAGAGCACAGCATCCACTACGACCGAAGAAGCATCAACCACCAAGAAAAAGGATTTGTTCTGATCAGGTTGAGCAAGGACAGGAGCGGACGAGAATGCCACCTTTCAAGAAGAGAAAGCAGAAATGGCTTCTGGGGAGCAACTTTTAGGATTAGTGGATCTTCAGGTGAGGACGGTGATGGGTGCAATCAAGGTGGAAAAGTGCTTGAGGAACGGTCGGTAATAGTTGTCGAATCCGATGAAACAGTGGATTGCTTACACAGTACAAAACAGAAATATAGGATTCCCAGGTCTGTCTAACTTGGCACTACTCTACCCAGAGGTGAGGAGTCTAAAGGGACAGGTTGTCTTCAACAGGAACACCCGCAAAGAGGTATGGGCTTTGCAGCAGACTGCTCCGCAGATCACGGCCCTCAGGGAAAGTGTTAGACGAGACCCGTATGGAGAACACAGGAGATGCCTATGGGTAAGTGGTAATGAACAGCAACTGAGAAATCACTGGAACAGGGACCTCTGCGAGAGAAGGTAAGTGTGACGGGAAACGGATGCCGGCCAGGCGTGTGATAATCGCCTTCAACCTGTGAAGTTGAGGCCAATTTATAATTGCAATTTTCTTGCCCAGGTCCATCTGTAAACCAGATTCAGATAATAAATATAAGATCGGAACTTGGGAGACTTCAAATAAGCACTTATTTGCAAAATAACCGGTTCTGGCGTAGGTGTGTAAGTACCTCCTTTACAAAGGATTGGCGAAAAGAAAGCTCAGGAGAGAAGATCAAGATGTCATCTAAAGACCGAATGGCATTACTAGATAATCGTAATGTTCGCCGCGAGTATTAAAGGCTGTCTTTCACTCATCCTCTTTACGGATACAGCTTAAATTGTACGCTCCACAAAGTTCCAATTCAGAAAAAATCTTTGAAATACTGATCCGATCTAATAATTTGGAGATTATGGGCAGCGGAGACCTGTTATTAATAGTAATAGCATTCAGTTGACGGTAGTCGATGCAGGGGTGTAAGGATCCATCTTTTTTCTTAACAAAGAAAAATTCTGCTCTTGCAGGGGATGAAGATCTCCTGATAAAACCATGCTGAAGGTTCTCAGAAATATATTATGACATGGCCTGGGTCTCCGGGAGGAACAGAGGACAGATCCGACCTCTGGGGAGTTGTTTACCAGGCATTAAGTCAATAGGGCAATCCCATGGGCTTTGAGGAGTGTGGACATCAGAAGCAGCTGTGCAGAATACATCTTAAAAGAATGCATAAACTAAAGGTTTAGCAGGCTGGAGAGATAGAACTCGGCAAGAGATGTGAGATTGCGTGAGCTTCCCAGAGGTGAGACATCTCTTATGACACTGTAGGCCCCATGAAGTAACTTGAGCAGAGTCCCAGATGAATTGAAGCGCGTAGATTCTGAGCCCGGGTAATCCCAGGATGACGGAATTAATGAACTGAGGAAGAACCAAAAATTCTATTCACTCCTTGTATAAAACTCCTACCGACAGCTGAATGGGTAAGGTAACACTGGAGATGGAACCATTGGTGACCTGGTTGCCATCCACAGTGGTAAGGAACAGCGGCTGTGGCAAGATCCGAGTAGGAGTTTCGATATCAGAGTGGCTGAGATGAGACTGTCCGACGGATTGGGAGCCTTGACGCAGATTCAGAAGACTGGAGGCAGCAGTCGTAACTCGTTCTGGCTTTTGCAAAATGCCTCGATGAAGGATGAGGTATTTCGCAGGAGAGCATCATTTTGCTCCAACAACGGAAATGGCCAGTCGAGCACCTGACCAGTTAGTAGAGACACGATGAATGCTACCTTCGTTCATTCAGAGGGGGAAGGCACCTGAATTGCACTCGAACTGAATGGCACATTGATTAAAAAATCTCCAGCACTTTTTAGGGTCGCCGTCAAATTTCTCAGGAGAAGGAATACTCAGGGTGGAAGAAGCTGCGACAGCTGGAGGCGAAGAAGGTAAGGTCACCCCGGAGGTAGTAATGATCATGGACTGGGAGACCGCTAAAGAAGTTTGCAGAGAATCCAGGCAAGAGACAATTCCCTGAACGCATTAGAATAGTTGTGCCTGATCTGACTCTTGCTGTTCAACGCGGCGGGCAAAATGGAATAAAAGGTCATGAGCAGAGAGTTCACCCATACCATCAGTAAACATGGTTAGAGTATGCTGTCACGGACTGGATTTGGTATGGACTAATGTGCCTCTGGTCTTCCCCAGGGACCCCCGCAAGGAGGTTTGGTTTGTGCTGCAAGAGACAAACTCAGGGTTAGGGATAGCAGAGTCAGAAACTGGGAGGTCAGTCAGGAAACAGGAACAAAACCTGGAGTGCTGGAGCATGAGGAGACCTAACACTCTGACACCCCAATGATGCCATAACCTCCATTAAATAGATACAGATAGGCCCTGATTGACCAGCAGTGGTTTCAGTAGTCAGAACACAGCTGACCGCCGAATATTAAGTCTACTAGCGTCCAGTTGCCTAGCAATGGAACGTGGCAGCTGCCGCGCAATGCCCAGCCAATAGAGGAAGCACCCAGTTGCTAGGATATGGGACGCGGCTGAACAGAGAGAACAGACAGCCGTCCCCAGCAGCTAGCAGAAGTGTAGGTACGGCACCTAACAGTTGGTATTCTGAAACCTGCATATCTACCATCCCCTTTATTAAAACTTAACACAGAATTTTCTTTCTTTTGCAGACGTTGGAGGCAAAATTTTAATTCTTAGAGGTGGTGAAAACAAATTGGAATTAAGTGCCAGTGAGTATTCACAGTAGTTAGAGGCTGACCATGATGAGACAATTGTACTGCAATGTAATAGTCAACATCAAAGAGATGATGAGGACGAACGTTCACTTTTGTACAATGATCATAGATGGTTAGAGAATAAAAGTTTTACCACCAAAAAATAAACTTAAACCTGGCTGAGGCAAAAAAAGGTTAAATATGCTCTGATAACCACACATTTCTAATTACACTGAAAAAAATTACCGCTAGTGTCAGTAGTAGTGGCACAAAGAAAAGATGTGTGTAATTTGAGTACATTGCTAAGCAATCTGTGTTTGTACATTATGGTGACATTTTCAATAACTGCTTATAAAGTGATAATGGAGAGGCAGTCATCATTCAACTAGGTGAAGCTGCAATTCAACAGGTACATACAAATCTTAAAAGAATTGTATGTCCCACCAAGTGTGTATTTGAGAAGAACCACTTCCCCCATCCAACACCCACCCAAAAAATTATTCTGTGAAAGAAATTTTAATAAATTATTGGTTGAAACCAATAGTGCAATATCAAACAATAAAATGACTGCCAGTTACCCATGGTGTCCAGCCTTACAAGCAAGCAACAAGAACTTCCCAATTGAAGAAATAATATATATAATTATGTACCACTGCAAACTGATTTTTCTTCCCATAGTTAAATTGCTAAAATGGTGATGGTCAAGTGCATACAATGTGCACACAGGGTCAGTCATTGTCGCCAGGGCAGTAAGTTCAGAATGTTAGCCCCGATCTAACATACAGACATTTACTTATATATCTAGCTTCATTGTCCTTGGCTGATGGTGATGAGGGTGATGAGGGTGATTATTATTTATTGTCTTTTAATTGTAAGGTGCCACAAAGGGTCCGCAGCGCCGTACATAGAGCTTGGCGAAACAGTACAGGGTGACAATACATGGCATGCAAAACATGGCATACAAGGTAGTACAAAACAAAGTGCAGTAAGCGAAGTGAAATGAATATAGACAAAGAGCAATATGTATAAACAAGTACCAATTTAGCAGCGAGAAGTACATAGGGCAAAGAGGTAAAAGTGAAATCCAATGTACAGATAGGAAGGGAAGGAGAGAGATGAGGGAGTGAATAAAGGGATGCGCCTGTGCCCAATAGAGTGGGCAACACTTAAAGCATCAGGGCAGAGATGGAGAAGAGGAGGCATGGGAGAAGAGGAAAGATGGGGGCAGGAGTCAAGTGACAAAATGGGGAAAAGTGGCGGAGGGCTAAGGGCAAAGAAAAAAAAGGGGAGGAGGACACGAAGAAAGAGGGTCCTGCTCAAGGGAGCTTACAATCTAAAGGTGAGGGGGAGAGTGACAGGAGAAGTCTTAAATGCGGAAATGAGAGGTGGTGATCAGATGGGAGGTAAGGCGATGGTCGTTGGATGACCGCGGTGGGCAAGAAGGAGTATGAGTGAAAATGAGGTTGGAAAGATATGGAGCAGTGGAATTAGAGAGGGCTTTAAAAGTGAGGGTGAGGAGTTTAAAAAGGATTCTGAAGCGGAGGGGGAGCCAGTGAAGGGCTTGACAGAGAAGAGAGGAAGATGAAAAGCAGAGGGAGAGGTAAATAAGTTGGGTGGCAGCATTGAGTATGGACTGAAGAGGAGCGAGAGGGGGAGTCCAGTAAGGAGGAGGTTGCAGTAATCCAGATGGGAGATGATCGGAGAGTGGATAAATGTTTTGGTGGCCTCGGAGGAGAGTAAGGGTCTGATCCGGGCTATGTTGTGGAGGTGGAAGCATCAGGATTGGGCAAGGGATTTAATGTGAGGGGTGAAGGAGAGGGAGTAGTCAAGGGTGACCCCCAGGCATTGTACTTGAGGTGAAGAGGAGATGATGTTAGAACCACTAGTGATGGAGAGGGTAGGAAGGGAGGAATCACTAGAGGGGGGGGAGAGATGATAAGTTTGGTTTTGACCATATTAAGCTTGAGAGAAATGTTGGGCCATCCAGGAGGAAATGGCAGAGAGACAGCAGGACACCTTATTGAGGTTGGAAGGGCAGAGGTACAGGAGAAGAAAGGTAGATTTGGGTGTCATCAGCATAGAGATGGTACTGGAGGCCGAAGGAGCTGATAAGATCAGCCAGTGAAGAGGTGTACAAAGAAAAGAGCAGTGGGCCAAGGACGAAGTCCTGAGGGATACCTACGGGAAGTGGGGAGGAGGAGGCGGAGGAGGAGCCAGAAATTGAGACTGAGAAGGAGCCAGTCAGAGAGATAGGACTCGAACCAAGAAAGAACAGTGTCTGAAAGGCCAATGGAGCAGAGGGTACGCAGCAGGAGAGGAGAAGGCTGCAGAGAGGTCCAAGAGGATGTGGAGGGAGTAGTGGCCTTTGGATTTGGCAGTTAGGAGGTCATTAGTGACTTTAGCTAGGGCAGTTTTGGTGGAGTGGAGCAGGCGGAAACCGTATTAAAGAGGATCAAGGAGGGAGTAATCAGAGAGGTAGTTGGTGAAAAAGCTGTAGACTAACAGTTCAAATAATTTAGAGGTGAAGGAGAGGAGAAAGATGGGGCGGTAATTGGACAGGGAAGTGGGATCGAGATTCGGTTTCTTAAGAATGGGAGAGTCTAGAGCATTTTTGAAGGAAGAAGGGAACATACCAGATGAAAGGGATAAATTGAAGAGGCAGGTGGGAGCAGGCAATGGGGAATTGGATCAAGGGGGCAGGTGGAGGGGGGAGAGGACAGAAGTAAGGAATGGACTTCCTCACTGGAGGAAAGGCGGAAGGAGCACATAGGGAGATGGTTGGAGGCCAGTGGGGTGGGCGGTGAGGCAGGGGGGAAAGAGATTTTGGTTCTGATGGTGATGATGTACATGTTCGTTGTAGGTCTGATGGCAATTGTTGAGTGCAAGCTGAAAGTTCTCAGTAAGCATCACTTAATTCAACAATAAAATCCCAAATTGGCTATGGTTGTAGTAAGGGGTTGGCTGGGCTGGGGATCAGGGGGGCATCTGCCCCCTGGATTGGTCCATTAGTGGACTACCTTATGCTGGGCCACCTGCATTTTTTTTCATTTAAAATAGGCTGCTGAGTCGAGTCTTGCCCCCTGGGCTAAAATTTGCCAGCCCTCCCTTGGCTGTAGTAGCCAACAATTCCTGCTTGAAGTGTTAGAGGGGAAAATGCAGCTTATCCTGCAACAACCGCCATAAACATTCACGTCATGTGAACATGGCGGTACCCACTTTATATGCCAAAATTAAGATAAAGCCCATTTAAATGTTATCTTTAAAGCACCCTGCATAGCTTTCACTCAATATATTGTGCAGCTTACTGCTCACAGAGATTGTAGATAACTGATAGGAAATGAATGGGGCAAATCAGAACTGGAATCCATCCAATCAGCATTAATCTTAGCAAATCCCATTTTGCAAGTCAAATAAAAAATATAACAATACATTTTCCACAACTCACAAATTGTAAAACAAAATTTGTCTGAATAGAATATTCACCTCAGCGAACAGCGAATTTCTGGATCTTCATACAATTTTAAGATGCAAACTTTTTTTTGCTGGACAGCTAAAAATATAGGGTTACATAAGCAGATTTTGTGGTATTTAATTTTGCAGGAGTAAATCAGTAAGCACCATTTATTAACATGCAAATATTCTCCCTTGCAAATATTCTCCCTTGCAATGCATATGCCTTTTTGTGACATCATGCATCTAGTTGTGCAAATGCAAAACACATAGAGCCTTGTGGCACATTTTGATTTTACAGAGGCATTTCCCAATAACGCAATGTATACGTGCTCCTATGTATGATTTAGGTGGATAAATAGGTGCTTTTTTATATTATGACATACATTGCATGTCTGTATTTTTGCACACTGGGAAATAACACTTAGGGGTAGATTTACTAAGGCTGCTAAATAAAATGAAAAGTGGGAGTGTTGCCCAGGGCAACCAATCATTTAGTAGTTATTATTTATCTAGTACATTGTTGAAAATGATAGCTAGAATTTGATTGATTGCTGCCGGCAATGCTTTCACTTTTACTTTTTAGAAGCTTTAATAAATCTACACATTAATACATGCGGCCCTCTGAACCTTCACCTGTAGCCCCCAGATCCTTCCTGCATTATTGTCAGGTTTGTTATAGTTTATAACACTTGTTTAAAATACTTGCTGGGGCCACTACTTTTTAATATATTTATTAATGACCTTGGTAGTGGTTTAGAGAGCAAAGTTTCCATTTTTGCAGATGACACCAAACTATGCAAGATAATAAAATCAGCAAGAAGTAGTTTCTCCGCAGAGGGACTTGCATAGACTGCAGCACTGGGCGGCCAAATGGAAGATGAAGTTTAACATAGATAAATGTAAGGTTATGTACTTAGGGATCAAAAATAAGCACGCAATCTACAAATTAAATGGGATACATTTAGGGGAATCTAAAATGGAAAAAATATTTGGGAGTGCTAGTAGCCAGTAGACTTAGCAATAGTGCTCAAAGTCAAGCAGCCGCTGCAAAGGCCAATAAAGTATTGGCGTGCATAAAAAGGGGCATATATGCAAGGGTAGACAGTGTAATTTTGCCACTATATAAATCAATGGCAAGACCTAATTTTGAAAATGGAGTACAGTTCTAGGCACCACTCTAAAAAAAAAGACATTTTGGAACTAGAAAGGGTTCAGAGAAGGGCGATAAAATTGATAAAGTGTATGGAGTTATTAAGTTATGAGAGGCATCTAAGAGGTGATATGATTACTATGTAAAAATACATTAAGGGTTAATACAGAGAACTTTCATGGGAACTTTTTATCCCAAGACTGTACACAGGACACGTGGTCACCCCCTAAGATTAGAGGAGAGGAAGTTTCACAACCAGCAAAGGAAGGGGTTCTTTACAGTAAGGGTAGTTAAAATATGGAATTCACTGCTAGGGAAGGTTGTGATGGCAGATTCAATTGATATGTTTAGGAAAGGGTTAGACAAATTTTTAGCGGAAAACAGTATCCATGGTTACGACCGTTAATTAAAATAAAGGACAGTAGTGGGTCCAGAGAGAAATAGGACTGAAATATTGAGTCAGGAGAGAATTTTCCAGATTGAAACAGATTAGCGGTTGCTTTATCTGGGTTAATATCAAATATAAGAGAGGGATCGCAGACGATCCAAAATAGGTTGAATTTGATGGACTGGTATCTTTTTTTCAACCTCAACAACTATGTTACTATGTAATATGTATGCATAGCTGTCTCCCTCTTGTCCCTTTCTTGAAATGTATTGTTTTATTACTAAGATTAATGGTAACGTGCAGCCCTTTTAAAGGTTAGAGGGCCATTCTGAAATGTATCAGATTCCATCAGTATTAATATTGTTATATGATTTCCCCATCTAAAATAAAGTGTTTGGTAATCCCCTCACACTGCCCACTTTCCCCAAATGTCAATGTTGTGTGTGTGCTTGGACCAAACTCATTCCACCCAGGAAAAAATGCTCTGATCTCAAACTCCTCACTTATTTTCCTATTGCATTTACCTGGGCTAAATAAAATTAAAGGATTATTAAAAACACTATTCTCCTAAATTATTTATTTCATGCTAAGTAACTGCAATAGGAAAATAAGTAGGAGGTTGAGGAGCAGGACATTTTGGACTGGCTGAAATGAGTTCTGTTGGAGTGTCTGTTGTCTCCCCAGATACCAGTTTGTTGTAGCAGTAGCTTGCCCAGCAAAATTTCCAGTTTGATTGACATTTGTCACAACACTCATATTTTAGCCAACCACATAATGCAAAAACTGATCTGTCAAATAGCAAGATGGTTGCCAATGTGAGCTCCACCTGATCAAAGGTCAAATTAGAGAGTACAATTACTGTGCTTGACATTGCTATACCCTGCTCTCTCCTCTTAGTTGATTGAGAGCATAAACGAAATTCATAAAGTTAAGTTTTTTACACTAGCTGGAGGACCAACAATCCAATCCACTCAGAGAAGTCGGGCCAAACTACCCTCTTGTGGAAAAGACTGTAGATTGCACATATGCCAAGAAATCTGAATTCTGCATTTTCACTTCAGGCTACACAAACCTTCTTTTATCAACTTATCTGCCATGGTCAAGCATTCCCCATTGCTGGCTAATGACGTGCCAAGTTTATTTGACAAAAGGTAAATAGTCTTAACACATGCCTCTATATTTACCCCTGTTTAGATCCTTTCCATCCATAATGTCATTTGCATATTATAAAGTCCAGGAATCATTATTAAAACATGAGCAATTACTTTTCAAATAGAGATCCATCTATAATGCAACGGAAAAA
The DNA here is from genome assembly GCF_038048845.1 of Mixophyes fleayi. NCBI lineage: Eukaryota > Metazoa > Chordata > Amphibia > Anura > Limnodynastidae > Mixophyes > Mixophyes fleayi. The sequence goes on from NC_134404.1 coordinate 154,458,488, forward strand.
TTAGCATTCAATCTACATATTAGCAAATTCAAATGACATTTACTTTAGGTAACATATTAATAAAAATGAAAATAATATAATCTTATTTAATACATACAACAGCAAACTCCAGTGACCCTTGCCTATAAAATGTGATAATCAAGTCAACATAATTTTATCTGAATTTTTTTTAACAATACTGATGAACAATTTATATGGATATGTACTATAATATCTTCTTGTAAAGGTTAATAATGTTACAATTTGAATGGTCTACTCTTATTATAATGATCCACTTAAAATAAATTGGAGAGATGCATTAGAATTACACTAGAATTACTAGTCTTTTTCATAAAACATTAACTCCAATAATTGAACATTGTTTTAAAAGTTTGACAACCCAATCTAAATACATACATATCTAAATTTCCATACCCCCACATTTAAATTTTCACTTCAACCACTATATATATATGTATGTGTGTGTGTGTGTGTGTATATATATATATATATATATATATATATATATATATATATATATATATACACACATTAATGGACATGTTCCTTGCGCAATACAAACATGGTATGCCATCACATCCCGTGGTTAGCTGGAGATTCAGCACTATTATGAAGTGAGATTGTTGTCACTCACAAAATGGTGGAGCTGCTAATTCACAGATTTGTGTGTTCACTGGAATAAACACCTGTAGTACAATTACATTTTCTAAGTTTCCCTTTATTGTAGTTTAGGGCCTCAGTGTCTTAGAAAGAGACAGTAGAGCAACTAAGAGAAAACGTAGAACTGCAAAATAACAATATATTTCAAATACATTTAATTTGTGCACAAGCCTCTGCTTAGTTTGGTTTTCAGTCAGCAAAGTTTGCCATTACATTCCCTTATAAGTAGAGATGCTCACGGACACCTGTGTTTTGGTTTTGGTTTTGGATCTGGATTAACCTCGTGCTTTGGTTTTGGTTTTGGCAAAACCGCCCTCACGTGTTTTGGTTTTGGATCTGTATTTTTTTGAAAAATTGCTAAAATATGCTAAAATCACATAATTTTGCTCTTTTTTTGTTCCTACATTATTATTAACCTCAATAACACTAATTTCCAGTAATTTCCAGTCAATTTCCACCACCTCACAGGTGACAATATTATTTTCATATAGTTTCAGCCAAAGACTGCAGCGAGCACAAACACATGGCAGTTCACATGACATCTAGGAAACATTGCCAAACAGCAGTGGCACACAAAAAAGAAAAGTGGTGCAAGATGGAATTGTCCTTAGGCCCTTTCACCCACCCTTATGTAAGATATTGAAAAAGACATGTACAGTTTAACAAACCAAGCACTCCAGCGACAAGTAGTGCCACTTTGTGGCTGAAGTGCTTGGTTTGTTCAGGCCCCCACAAAACAAGCTACCAATAGCTTAGCTGCCTTAAGCCCAACAGAGGCAGAATGAATAATATATCCAGTTTAAAGAATAGCTAAGAGACCTGAGAAAACAAATGGGTGTGTCACCAGCCCCCGCAGATGAAGATTTGGAAGATGAAGACGAGGAGATCGCCGTCACCCAAAGCACTCCTATAACACAGTTGGAGTTGGTGAACCCAGTGAAAAACAAAGTATGTGGTCACATGCACGAGAGAGAAGCATTGAAAGGATAATTGAAAACAAACTTCAGCACTTATAGCACATGTAGGTAACATTTGCACACAGCAGTAGCTGAAAGGAAAAGTGGTGCAAGATGGAATTGTCCTTGGGATACTCCCACCCACCCTTATAATGGATCTTAAAAAGGACATACACACTTTAACAAACCAAGCACTTCAGCGACAAGGTGTGCCATTTTTATGGCTGAAGTGCTTGGTTTGTTTGCCCCCCCAAAACAAGGTATCAATGTGCTTAAGGCAACTAAGGTAACAGTGATGTCAATGAACTCTACAGTGGCAAGATGTTGTTATCATCTTCAGCCTCATCCTTACCCTCATCCGTGTGTACATCATCCTAACATAATATTAAGTCAACCCTGCAGTAAACCACCATAACAGAAGTCTCTGTAACATAAATGTCAAAAAACAAAAATGTAAAATAAAAGCTTTTACCCTTTTAAAGAAAAAAACACATCTTTAATAAAAGTGAAACTTTACTATGGGAAAACATAAAATTGCCAACATATCATTTTACCCAAATATTAATAAGCATTCTAGCATCAGCTAGCTTTCTTCTCTCAGCTACATCCCAGCACCTGCAATCTACATTGTCATTATCTTATCCTCACCCTCATCATTGTGTATATCATCATCACTCAATACTAATTAATCCCAGCTGCAATCCACCATTACAGAAGTCTCTGTACTTTGATCTAAATGCCAGTAAAAGCTTTCCTCATGGAATTTGTAGTTCATTGTACAACAGCTGTCCCGATTTTTGGGCAATTCTTTTAGACCAGACCAAGGGCTAGATTTACTAAGCTGTGGGTTTGAAAAAGTGGGGATGTTGCCTATAGCAAACAATCAGATTCTAGCTGTCATTTTGTAGAAGGCACTAAATAAATGAAAGCTAGAATCTGATTGGTTGCTATAGGCAACATCCCCACTTTTTCAAACCCGCAGCTTAGTAAATCTAGCCCCAAATGTCAAAATGTTGTGCTGAACCATCTGCATCATCCTTGGGTCTCTTAGAAAAGCTTAGTTTTCCTAGCAGCAGTAGCCTATTAAACTGAAGGAGGGGACGCCATTGTGTTAGTTACCACTTGAGCTATCAACTTGCTCACCAGGAGCTCATTGTATCTCTTGTGATTTGGGACAGTGGGAAATAACGAGAAGACATAGCTCTTAAACCCAGGATCAAGTATAGTCACCAAAATGAAGTGATATGATTTCCAGAAGTTGATAACTCTTCGATCCTGGTGAAGCGATTAAAGTACTTCAACTACAAGTCCGACATACTTAGCGCAATTTCTTTGTTTCATCTCCTCCTTCAATTTTTCAAGGTGCTTTTCCAAAAGTCTAATTAAGGGAATCACTTTGCTCAAGCTATCAGTGTCTGAACTCAGTTCACAAGTGACTACTGAAGTGAATAGTTTCAGCACCTTGCACAACACTGAAAGTGTTCTGCACTGCGCTGTTCCCTATGTCATGGCTTGTGGAGTAAGCATGGATGGCTTTTTGCTGTTCCTCCATCCTCACAAGCATATAAATTGTTCTTGCAGCTGCTGCAATTTCCTACATGCTGTTGCAGAATGCTGAAAATGTCCTGAACATTTTCAGACCACAGACAGCATCTCCTGCATGTCCCTGTAATTTTTCAAAAAGCTCTGTACCACCAAGTAAATTGTGGGAACAAAACAGGGAATGTGATGGATTTCACCCAGCTGTAATGCTCTCACAATATTGGTGGCGTTATCATAAATGACATATCCTCAGGAGAGTCCAAACAGAATAAGCCATGTTGAAATGACATCCCTGAGTTTTTCAAACAGGTTGTCATCGGTATGCTTCTTAGTGAAGTCGCTGATACACAAAATACCCTGCCTCGGGATATTCTGGCATTGTTGGGTACATTCAATACTGAAAAGAGAAAAAGAGGTTGACTAAAAGGGGTTCTCAAGGATGTATGGATTGGTAGACATTGACTGAAAAAAACTTATGTATTTTATTAATTTCCATTAAAAATAAAAGTAAACATCCTAATAACAAAAAAGCTAGCGAAATATAAAAACAGGACATAGACAGTGAGTATAAAATTGCAGATCAACTGCAAAATTACTCTGTGGTCATGTTCTTGATAAATTAATAAAGACACTATATACGAGTTCAATAATCACTGTTATGTAGGAATAGTCAAATGAAATGACTCATGTCATAGACTATAAATAAGGAAAATTAAGGATAGAGTATAGGATTAATACCCTGAATAGATTACAGTTTTATAGTGTAGGAAATTTTATGATTTATATAATTATCCATCCACTACTCTTGTACTGGATAATAAATTGTCCAGATCATCCAAAATGTAGATGGTTCTTAACCTATCCACTACTCCTATAATAGAGAATGAGTTGGGAGGAGAAATCTAAATCAGATGTAGGTAATCATGCAAACACACAGCATTCCGTCTCATCTTCCTATGATATTACAAAAGGCAGATTGAGTCTAATATATATCCATATTCAAAGGCGCTAACCCCTGGTACGTTCAAATCCCCTATAGTGAATAAATATTTAACTTGATATGAGGGGAGAGAAAACGAGAGCGCTTCCTACATAGTGATTGAATACTTGATACACAGAGCGAACTCCAACAAGCGTTTCGCTTAGACAGATTTTTCAAGGCCAGTTTGTTGGGTACATGCTGCTTCTATTCCTACTGCTGAAGGCAATTCACCAACCCAGTGGACTGTCACAGTCATATAATCTTTAGTTTGCCCAGTTCCGCTTGTCCACATATCTGTGGTTAAGTGTACAATAGGTAGAATGGCATTTTGTAGCCCTATAATTACATTTTATGGAACATTCTGGTAGAGGTGAGGAATTGCTTCTCTAGTAAAATGGTGTCATGATTGAATTTGGTAACTGGGACACAGGAACTCAATTAACTGTCTAAAACCAGCTGCATTAATTGTGGATATTGGACGCAGATCTAATATTAGCATAGTCACCATGGCATCTGTGATCTGCTTTGCAACTGGGTGACAGCTTTCATACTTGCTTCCTCTTGCAAAGGATTGTTTAACAATCAATTGTTGTAAATTACTAGTAGTCTTCTTCTTGGTCTACTTCTGGGTTGAAGATCCACCCCCAGCAGCAGGAGCAGGACTAACGCTCAAGAATTCTAGGATAGGGGAGAAGTTATCTAGCCTTAGCAACTTGGATGCAGAACTAACTAAAATCTCTAGTCAGGATATTGATGAGTAAGGTGTTGTCGGTGTGACTTTACAAACGCTACAAATGGCTAGACAAATGTTGTCAGGATCGGGTAAAAATAACACACATAAGAGGTGGATTTATTGGTCTTATGCCCAGGCATGACAATCGCCTTTTTCTTATTACTGGCAAGAACTGCTTCTACTGGTGCAGGACTTACACAAACAACATCATTCTCATCATCATCCTCATCAACATCCTCATTAGCGCCGTCGTCAGCTACACAAATATCCCCCTCATCCTGTTGCAAATACAAAGTGGTATCCTACATTTGTTTATCACCGGCTACACTAAGAGGCATACCGCTGACAACCTATTTGAAAAACTAAGTGATGTCATTGCAACATGGCTTATCCCATTTGGATTCTCCTGAGGATATGTTGTTGTCCACTGTTTTCTTAATGAAGAATTTTGTAAATCTGCCATTTGCATTTGCTTTCTCCAATTCAATTAAAAAAAATAATTAGCAATACTTTACAGTTCCCTAACTCAATCAGGTAGCATAAATCACCATCCATTATATCTCCATCTATACATATTTTGTGCCTGGTCCAAAATCTGTCCTGCTAATTTCTCAGAATGTGGACTGTTACATTGTGAAGACATGTTTTGGGCAACCAAATCTGCATCAATGTAAGTATTATACAAACTTACATGTGTGGGAAGGGCAACTATGGGCCTAGCTGAACTGTCTCTTTTACATATTTCTTAGATGTCACTAATAGAACATATAAATATTATTTATATACATTCCATATTTATATACATAGGTCTTGAGGACCTCCTCCACTGCAAACCTTAGGCAGTCCCCTTAACCATGGGGTTGGATGACGTTTCCACCGGCTAAATGATTTTTCAGCCTTCCCTCCCCCTGGTTTGATTCAGAAGGGCAGCATTATGGCACAGAGCATATAAGGAAAACAAGGTAATGAATGCCATGCTCTTGTCAACAGATGAATACTCTGGCAATGTATTTTGTGCCTAATCTTTGAATTTTCATAGTATGGGTGCAGGCCACCCTCATCTCTCAGCACCCTCATTTATTTATTTAATGGCAAGGTAATGAAAGCCTTGCATTTTAAAAGAAAGAAAGCTGTTTGTTTTTTGGATTCTGCTTCTAATAGAAATAAAATTAATCTACTAGTTAGTTTAGAATGATATCTATCTATCAGTCTGTATATATTGTTCAGTACTTCTATATATATGAATGCAATGAATTAAAAACAACCAGTAGCCACTAATCTGTATAAAGTTGATTTAAGATTGAAATTAAAAGCAATTGATCAGCAAATTATTATAGCTGACTATTCTCTACAGAACTGCTTTACAATAATGACAGGAGTCTATTGCTTTCCTATAACTCTGGCTCACCATTAATGCTATTTTATGAGCAGAGCACCACAGCTAGCCTCCTCCCTACACACTGTCGGTTCTAAACTGGCAATTGAGAGAACGAGGGAGGACTATATATACAAAAGATGGCAGTCTAAAACTTGTGAGAGTTTTGTAAATAAAAAATAATCACAGAAATGACGTTTCATCTCCTTTTGAGATCCGAATTTGTCTGAAAAACCCAAGTCATGACTCGGTTTCACTTGGGTTCCTAACGTCAGATTTCATCAGATTTCAAATATTCAGAACCGCTCATCTCTAGTTTTTGGTATTTGGTTCTAAAACCATCTTTGGATTTTGGTTTTGGTCAAAAAATCTCATGTGTTTTGGTTTTGATTTTGGATCTGGATTTCATCAGAAAATTATGAAAAACATCTAAAATCATGTGATTTGAGTGGTTTTTGTTCCTACATTAGTATGTATAGCATTAACATTAATTTACAGTCATTTACAGTCAATTTTATAATGATCTCTTTACAACTGCCAACATTTTCACCAATTTTGGCATAAGGCTGCAGGGAGCTGGCTGGCTAAAATTAGTGGCAGAGCAATGGCACAAATACATGGTTTAATAAAATATACAATTCCTATGGAATATAGTGGCACAGCAGTGGCAGACAGAATGACAGTTTAATAAAGGAAATGATACCTTTAAAACATAGAGGTAGAGCACTGGCTGATAGGATGGTAATTATAGAAAAGAAAATATGCCAGGGTAGGCCCACCCCACAACTAAAATATTTTGAGAAAATTGCTGAAGCATATAAAGTGTGAAATTCCAGACCAATACGTAACAAGTGCCCTTATCCCTGGGAGCACTTCTTCGATGTCTGGGCAGTGAGGGATGGAGACGATATCTGGGGGCAGATTAGAGCCATCTTGGATGCCTTCTACCAGTGCAAAATGGTGCTATAAACCGAGGCTTGACAGAAGAACCTGAGGAAGATGCTCGTTATATTGGTCACCTGGCAGTTATGCCAACTGTCTAAGAGTAGGTGATCGAATCTCGAAAATGTATGATGGTCATAAGTGGAAAGTATGTATTTGGTCAGTAGGTTGACAGTGGTTAGAAAGAGTGTGTCTATTTTTCAACAGAAGTAGGTGTTCCCATTGGGAACCGGTAAGATGGTGCAATCTATGTAATTTATCTAGGGTAGGATTATCAATGATTTTGTAGTCACCACCAACAATTAAATTAGGAGTGTCACATTAGAGTAGAATTTTGGAGAATGAGGCAAAAAAATAATGATTCGAGGAATTAGGGGCATATGTGTTGATTACCGAGGGAAAGGAATCTACCATTAGAATGCACCAGTCGATTGGTAATTTCATATGGTAGGTGCCTGCAAAAAAAGATTGCCAAACCCATTTTTTTTTACGAAAAGGGTACTGAAATACATTTCTTGATACAGGAATCCCAAATGGTAGCATCTTGCATGAGCAGATCAATGAGTTTCCTGGATAAATGCTAGGTCTAAGAGATTTGAGATGGGTAGAGCTTTTTTTCCTTTCAATTGGGATGTTTAGCCTCCTACATTCCAAGAGAGTATGTGGAGAGTTGGGGGGGGGGGGGGGGAATGGAAGGAATATGTGGTCCTTGCTAAGGAGAAAGAGGGAAAGTCATCTTATACCTGAGAAATGAATAAGTCGGCTGCAGTGAATGACATTTAGAGGAGAAGCAATGCACTCATGTCCATTATCAGTTTGACAGATGAAGGACAATGTGCTTGGTAGGCCGTGCGGGGAGTGCCGCAATCAAAAGTACTCCAAAAAAACTTGTGTAAACATTTAGAACAAAGTTACTCCAAACAAACTTTTTCATATTTTCCTCCAGATATTTTACGAAATTAGTGACCTAAAATGTCAGTCATAAGATTTTACAGTAAATGCTGAATAAAATCCCTGGTCTTGTTCACCTCATCAAAAATAGAGGTGTGAGCAGCGTGGGTATTATTTTACTTGGCCGTGAATAAGAAAGCAAAAAGTATGTGGTTTTCAAATAGATACTTACATAACGGGGTAAACTCTCTATGTTTCTGTGAAATCTGGAAGGAGCAATCCTAAAAGATTAAGATTTTGTAATTACGAACTGTAACATTCACCCTTTAGATATCTTCCTTATCACGAAAGTTTAAAAATTTGGCAATGACTGCTCTGGATTTATCATTTCCAGAATCTCGATCTGGTCCCAGTCTGTGGGCCCACTCCACCATGATGGTATAATCAGATTTTCAAACTGCTAGGGCCTCAGGAACTTCCTTTTGCAACATATCAATAAGTTATGTTCCCTTTATGGATTCAGGGAACTCAATAAACCACAGATTACTGCTTTTATATCTATTCTCCAGGTCATAAACTTTGTCAGTAACGAAAGAATGTATTTATTCTGAGAAAGAATAATGTTAAGAGCTTCAATATGGGAGTCTTCTATATCGCTAACTCTTTGTTCAAAGTCAGATATGCGCTTATTAGGCGGGAAGCAATGGAAGCAATAGAAGATTGTACAGTCACTGGAAGCCTGCATTTCCCCAAGTTTTAGTTTGAGTAGGGGCATAACAATGAGTGACATTTCCCTAGCTGCATCAGTAGACGAGGGGGTAGGCAATAGACTAGGGGCTAGATCTACTAAACTGTGGGTTTAAAAGTGGAGATGTTGCCTACAGTCACTGTACAGATGGCAGAGGGCTGACCATCCGCCAAGACAAGTGCTTCATGGGAATGGCAGAAGCGCAATAATTGGGGCACTGAGTTGGTAGGGGAATTATTTGGCTTGAACCAATAAAAGTAAAGGCCATCGTTCAGTAGCCCCGCCCCACCAACCAAAGGCAAGTACGAGCATTCCAAGGGATCGCGGGGTACAACAGGAAATCTGTTCCCTGGTATAGTACTATTGCCAAACCCCTGATGCACTTGACAAAGAAGAAATACTCTAGACAGATTATAACTTGTAAAAAAGGAAAAAATCATGCCAATGCTGATGGACTCTCCAGAAAAGAGGAGAACCCAGGGACCACCAGGCCAGGGACAACATCAGGAGTCTAGATACCAGACCCCAGCTGTCCCCTTGATTTAATAAGGGGAAGGTATGTGATGAGACTGGGCACTATCGGTGGAATTTCGTGCCAACCAGGTCTGTTAATCAGTGGATCAGAGGTACATCGGCCCACCATGTTTATTAATGCCGGCCAGTGGTCAGATATAGCATAAAGGGTGGGGAAAGCAGCCCACAGTAAGCCTGTGACATCACAAAGGAGTGGAAAGGGTTAAAAATGGGAGGGCCAGGACTATATCTAAGATCAGGGTGTGGGATCTGATTATTTACTAACCATTGTCCCAGCACGAACCAAATCAGACTTGATGGCAGGGGAACAGCAAAGGGGCTGCTGCTGAGGCCATGTTCTGCCCCCACCCCTGATGCCACCTAGATTCCACCCACCACAAATGAAAATGGACCATGGCAGAGGGGAAAGATGGCTCAAGGAGGGAGCAAGGATCAGAGGATTTGGGGATGAACAAAAAGGGTAAGCCAGAGGGGAGAGGGCGTTGCTGTTGCGGAATATTGGGGAGGGAGGACTTGGATGGATGCTGAGTAGCTGTACTCTATTAGGGTCAGAGGAGTTCATTTAAACCAGGAACCTGCTCAGCCAGATCGGGTGACACGCAAAGACTCTGGGGATTTGATTAGCCTACATCGGTAGGGAGACTGAAACTCAGAGTCCCACCAAGCTGGTGGAGAATTGGCCGAGCGGCCAGGATCAGCAAGACACACAGACCCTCTTATCGGATCAGAACGTCTGGCCCTGCTGAATTGCCAACTGTGGACTTTGTTGCTGGAACTTTGTGCCTGCTAGGACACTGAGCTGAGAAGTAACTTGCTGAGCACATTGGTTTTTTTACGGACAGTGGCACATATACTGACACTTTGTTATAGTTGTTGGGGGAATATGTCCAAGGAGCACTGTTGCATTTACTTTGTGTGTACACTTTGTTTAAATAGGTTTTTATCTCTTTCCTGCTTCCTTACCTGTGTGATCCATGAATCTAAATTATTTGCCCTATACAAGTCATGCTTTCTGTATATGTCATGCACAGCACTGCATACCTTTGTGGTGCCTTGTAAATAAAAGATAATAATAATATACAATACACAGAGTATCCTAGTGACATTACAATACAATACATACAATATCATATTCCTCTTTCTTCATCCAGAAAAGTGACTTGTTCTTGACTGATGCTGGTAACAAACTCCAAGTTCTTGGAGTGTTCATATTTTAAAAGGACCCAAAATTTGTGCAGGTGCTAAGGATGTATATGCGATATGAACCTGAGGTCACTGCGGCTGGAAGAGGGAATTGGCAAACCCACATTAGTATAATACAAAAAAGTAAAAAAAAAAAAAGTAAAAAAAACAGCGCAAATACCCACTCAGGGAATAGTATAATAATATAATTGATATAATAATATAAAAATCAGAAGTAAACAGGAATATAGAAAAAAAAACATAAGTAGCTTAATACATTCTTATAAAATACTGAACAAGCCAATAGACAAAGTCACAGTAGGTATAAATTGACAGCCAATTACACACTGGGTGTTAAAAACAAAATGGCAAATAATCAATGGAAGTTGCTTGTGAATGAAACAGCTGAAGCCAAAAGATATCTCAAAAAACCAATGGATATTGTCACTCTCCGGACCGTGAGTGCCTCTGCGCTGGTGCGTGGCTCCCTAGCCTTCCTGCCGGCACCTATCCTGAACCGCGGCCGTCCGACATCCTGATGGTCTGCGCATGCGCAGCTCCTAAGAACTCTTGTGACTGTTGCTTTTAATCCAAATTGGTTGATCAGGCAACTCCCTATTTAAGGCACCTGTGTGCATTACCTCATTGCCTGATCTTGGAGTCTCATTCCCTGTGAGTCTCTGAAGGTGTCTCCTGTGTTCTACTAGTGTCTTCAGTTCCTGTGGATTCCCTGTGCTACTCATCGCTGGTTTCCATACCTGCTACAGTCTCCTGTTTCCTGCCTGTGTCCTCAGCTGGACTCTGATTACCGGATCTACTCACCTGTGGTTCCTACACTCGTCTCTGCCGTCCAGCGTCTCTGCAGTTCCTGCATTCCCTGTGGACAGACTGTTCTACTGAATAGCGGTATGCCTATCTGTTATTGACTTTCTACATTTACTCTGCATATCCGCTAGGACAAGTTTCCACGCTCAGCAGCGGTATCCATACCCGCTATAGACTGTTGTTATGCTGCATACCTGTTTGGAATTTACCGTACTACTCAGTCATTATATGCATAATTGTGATTGACTATCCATTATTGGCCTGCATATCTGTGCTGAGCAAGTCTCTACCAAGCAGCGCCACACATACCGTTATATAGACTTTGTTGGATACGCTGCATACCTATTGGGATCAAGTTCCTCTGTGCTCTCAGTGTCTGCATCCTATTATCTTTGTATGCTTCTACTCATCAACACTTGTACACATCCTCTCCTATTAAGCAGTGGTACAACTTGCTATACGCAGACCACTGACTTCCCTGCTACCTACCTGCACCTGGACAAGTCTCTTCACCATAAGCAGTGGTACAACTTGCTGTACGCAGACCACTGACTTCCCTGCTCCTCCCTGCATCTACTCACGTCCATCCTGATCTCCGTGTTCAAATCTGCCTTTCCACTTTATCAGCTATTCGCTGATTCATTGACCAAAGATTGCTGCAAGTCACTGACTTTCCTATTATTTTTTGCCATTCTCTCTCCATCTGCTGTGATATATGTTCCGCTAGTCACCCTGCTACCAGAGGACCGTTGTGTGAACTTCACTACTCTGGTAAGCCCAGTCATCTGGCAGGCAGAATGTATATGGTCAGTCAGATTTTGGACATCCAGAAATGAGACTCTCTGACGCGTTTCATCTGATCCAACAGACTTTCTCAAAGCTTCATATTTTGTATGAATTCCTGTAAAGATTCCGGACTTCCTCTCCAAATGAAGAAGATGTTGTCAATGAAGTGCTTCCAGAGGACCAAGTTTTCCACCAAGCTAGGATTGGACCAAACTTTCTGTATTTGGAAATATTCATTAAAAATGGAAAGATTGAAACACAGACACATTTCAAGCCAGTTGATTGTAATAGTTTTATATCTACTATGAATCATCATTATCTCAATTGGCTAGAAAACATTCCTCGGGGCCAATTTACTTGCATAAGAAGGAATTTTTTGTATATTGATGAATTCAAAAACAGGGAGATGTTTTGAAATCACATTTTTATGAAAAAGGTTATAATAAGGCAAAAGTGGAAAAAACCTTAGAGGAAGTAAGTGCACTAAACAGAGAGAATCTTTTAGAGTACAAAGAAAAAGATAAAGAAGAATGTAATATCTCTATTCCATTCATAACATAATATTCTGAGTCGGCAATAGAAATTAAGAAGATAATACAACATTGGCATCTCCTTAAAAAAGATGAAGTTCTTTCTCAATTTCTCTCTACCAACCCAACAATTGTTTTTAGGAAAGCCCCGAATCTTAAACAAAAGATGGTTAATAGTCATTTGCCTATAAAAAAAGCTTACAGATTTTTGACAAACTAAAGGATTTTTCCATTGCACTAAATGTAAAGCTTGTAGCACTATGAAAAATACAAAGCCAATTACCCAGTTTGTATCAAAAACTACATCCAATTCTTTTCAAATAAAAAATAATAAAAAGATCATCTTACATGTAACTCCATGGGAGTCATGTATCTCATTACATGTCCATGCGGTCTACTGTATGTAGGCAGAACATCTAGGAAGTTAACAACATGGATGAATGAGCATATCAGAAATATAAGAATTGGATTAGAAACTCACAACCTGTCAAATCATTTTAGAATAAATCATCAAAAACATTGGAGAGAAGGGGATTATAACAGAATATTGAACCACGAAGAATCAAAATGGCACTTTATCACCTCTGGGGTTAAATGCAGATTTTGAACTGAAATCTTTTTTATAGCTATGTACATTAGGAGTTATAACTTTTTATTGAATATTTTCATGTATGTCTGTATATCAATATTAATTATATGGACATTTCATCTTTTGTATTTAGAGCATTATATTTAGGTGATTTTAGTAACTTGTTTATGGTATATATGTTCTATTTTAGCTATAACAGTATGCTTTTTTGATATGAAGAAAGACATTATTGCTTTTATTGAGAGTCCGATCCTTTGGAAATCATGCTATTTCGCTTAATGAGAAACAACTGCGGGTTTACGAGCTCCACAACCTATATAAAGAACTAATCAGCTCTCACTGCTTAACCCCTGATGAAGTCATACGACGAAACGCGTAGGACCAATGAGAGCTAAGATCCATTGCCTAGCAACTATTACCGGGAAGCGACTAAGACACCGAACAGGGAAAAGAATACTGCTAAGTGTGGAACTATACCCGTCACTGCTAATACGGACACCTAAGTCGGGACCATGCTAAAAGAAACCTTTATATGCACAGCTGGACTTACTAAATGTGACTTCATTTTCATTGTTTATACTTAATGTTTTTATGATATAACACCATCGGAGCACCTTGTCTTCTCTTATTCCTCTGTTTGCATGAGGTAATCTGGAGAGAAGCCAGGGAACCCATAGGAACAAACTATCACGGCACAAATGAGATTAAGAACATTACCATATCATGACGCTTGGGAAGCTTACATTGACTTTTAGTTACTGATACATTGGTATTGAATATCGCTTCTGTATTCTACCCGCCCTGCTGCATTGTACTATTTGAATTCTGCATACCATTTACTCCCAGTTACTTTTTATGTACATAAATCAGCATACTCTTGACACAGGTTTTCTATATCTCTACCTGTTTTTTCCTACCCTTTTTGCGCCTCACCCCATTTACTCTTGGCTATCATTTACAGTATTGGCTGAGGCCTTTTGCAAGGAGAAAAAGGTTCTGTGGCCCTCTGCTAAACTGGTAACACACTATGAATGCTCCTTCTTCACCCCTCCCATACTTGCCAACTTTTCATCCTACACTTACAGGCGATGCAGAGGCAAGGTATTAAAAGAAGAGGTGAGCATGACTTGATATATGCGTCATAAAGTGCGTGAGGTAAAGTGTAAGATGGTGCTAATTGTGTCGCTCCTGCCCACTATGTTCACTGAGCTGAGGTGGATAGGGTTTGATGATATGATTAATCCCGTTATGGCATATCCCCACCAACCTTACAAGAAGGTAAGTGTTCTTCTGGAAGTCCAGGAGGTCGTACCCTAATCCAAATGCTCAACTTGAAATATGAAACCTTAATCTATATGTGGGTGCATAACTAGTTACAGTTGTGACATGGTCAGGGCAACAGGCAATCAGGCAAGGTCCAAAAGTTCACACAAGGTCACAACGGAAAATCAATCAGGAAATGTCAGGAAACAAAGCAGGTGAACAATACACAGGCAGTGGACGCTATAACCGGCAGGGAGAATAAGCCCTCGCTGCCTTAAATAGTAAAACTGTCCAATCAGAACACAGAGTAATGTGGGGGGTGGGTAGTAAAATCCAGGTGTGGAGGGAAAGAGAGAGTGTGGTCCAAGGGGGTTTGGTAATGAATTTGGAGTGGAATTTGGCATGGCAATCAGGGAGCAGGGTTAGGTGATGTCCCCATTAATGATGGGGTCAGGACTTGCCAGAGTTCAGGGTGGAGGAACAGTGTGGTTGATGTGGGTAGAGGTGGGTGAGGCTGCTGAAGGGCAAATGGTTGGTGTTGCCCCAGGAAGAGTATAAAGAAATGGGGCTTGAGAATGGATGGGGGGCAGGGTTTGGGGAGCCTAAGCAATGCGGGAGGGCTAGGACACATTAGGACACTCCCTCATCCACCCAACCCATGTATTGATTAACCCAAAACATACACATACCTCCTAATAGTCCTGAATTCTGTGGGACAGCCATGATTGGCGAAACTGGTAAAGAGTAGAACTAAGTTAGCTGGGGTCTTGATCTCTCCAAAGTGTGAGTGTGTCTGGACAGATGTCACTCATTGCACCAGTTAACCATACATTCTGGTCTCTGTTCATGCGCACACCTGGTCTTTTCAAAACTTTCTGTATTCACTTGATTGGCTAATTGCCTGTCAGCCCTGTCTATTTAAAGCACCTGCCTCCCTACTAAGGTGTCAAATCTTCAGGTCTCCTTACCTGTTAGGACGTCTCCTCCTCTGGCTCCTGTTTATTGCTTCCACCTCGTTATTCATTGGATTCAGCAACCAAACTGCAGATCGTTGCACATCACCTCTGATCCTGCTCCAGAGCTTCCAGCTCATCAGGACCTAAGCGCTTCACCATCCTGCAGCCTGTTTCCCCTGACCATCCATCTAGTATCGCTCATCGCCCCCCCCTAGATAACCGCGACCTGCAGTTAGAGAGCCGCTAAGTCCATCTCCCCTTGTGGGGATCCCTGGTGAAAAGAAAACCTCTCTTTCGCTAGACACCGTGCCTCTCTAGGGGTAGTATTCACCTGAGCAGACTTCAAGGCCCATCCTGACTCTGAATTTGTGACAGCAGATCAGGCGCATTGTCAAATTTTGTCCTGCTCTCTAATGCATCTGTTGGTGCTGAAAACATGGCACTTCTCTAGGAAAATCTGGACTGTTGGCAGGTGCTATATTCAAGGACATTATCTCATTTTATCTTGGCAGAGCAAGCAGCAGACAACTGCCACACATTTTACAAATTTGCAGAAAAAGTGTATAGCTCATAATGGTCCTGTGTGCTTGGGCAGATCTAGTTGGGATTTGGAAAAATCATAGGCAGAGACTATTTGGCCCTAGATTTGCTTTTTAAAAATGGGGAGGTATAAAATTGGGCTCTAGGCAGAAAATTGCAACTACATTTGTTTTATTGAACATACATAGAAAAAGGAAATGTATGCATAGACTTCTTATGAATACAAGATAATTTATTTTAAGGTAAATACACAAGTAGAATTTCCTAATCACAAACGATTGTTAAGTTCCTTTATACCTTCCAAAATGAGTTGTTAGTGTGTAAATATAATTCTGCCATTTTTCGGGAAAAAAGTACAGAATAACTTGCACCTGTATGTGCCTTTTGTTACTTAAAGCCTGTAGCTAAAAAAATAAAAATTCTCCCCCCTATGTGCCTGATATAGAGCTGGACACAATATCCACTTAAAACTTAAGTGTAAATTCATACCGTAGTTTACTTTGAATTCCAAGCAGCATATATTAAGATACGTGCGTCCTGGAATAGCATGCAAAATGTGTACATTTTCATTACAAACGATTAAAGCGTGTCCTACGTTAAAAGCATATGATATGCTTTAAGCACTGCCACTCTTGGCTGGTACTTGCAAAATCTGGTGGGGGTTTTACCCCAAAATCGCCAAAGCCTGCTGCTGCTGGCAAAATTGGGGGAAGTGTGGCCCCTCCCCCCTATAATTACCAGTACCCAGGGCCGGATTTACCGCTAGGCAACCTAGGCACCTGCCTAGGGCCTAGCGGCTCTGGGGGGGCACAGCTGGGGGGGACAGGAGTAATTTTTAAAAAAATGAAAAAAAAAAAAATTCGGCAAGGGACAGAAGTGGTGATGGTGAAGGGGCACAGAAGTGGTGATGGTGAAGGGGCACAGAAGTGGTGATGGTGAAGGGGCACAGAAGTGGTGATGGTGATGGGCACAGAGGTGGTGAAGGGGCACAGAAGTGGTGATGGTGAAGGGGCACAGAAGTGGTGATGGTGATGGGCACAGAGGTGGTGAAGGGCACAGAGATGGTGATTGGCACAGAAGTGGTGATGGTGATTGGCACAGAAGTGGTGATGGTGAAGGGCACAGAGGTGGTGATGGTGAAGGGCACAGAGATGGTGATTGGCACAGAAGTGGTGATGGTGATTGGCACAGAAGTGGTGTTGGGCACAGAGGTGGTGATGGTGAAGGGCACAGAGGTGGTGATGGTGAAGGGGCACAGAATTGGTGATGGTGATTGGCACAGAGGTGGTGATGATGAAGGGCACAGAGGTGGTGATGGTGAAGAGGCACAGAGGTGGTGATGGTGATTGGCACAGAAGTGGTGATGGTGAAGGGCACAGAGGTGGTAATGGGCACAGAGGTGGTGATGGTGATTGGCACAGTGGTGGTGATGGTGATTGGCACAGAGGTGGTGATGGTGATGGGCACAGAGGTGATGGTGAAAGGGCACATGTGATATTGTGAAGGGGCAAAAGTGACAATGAAGGGGCACAGTGTGATGATAGAGGGACAAAAGTGACAAGAGCACATACTTGGATTTATGCGTATTATTTTTGCAAACAACTTAAGTAAGTATTTCTGCCCTGACTTCAATATTTATTATGTTGTTTTGACCCAACTACTTAAAAAAACGGGACTGCTTGGTAATTATTTAGGGGTGCCTTTTTCTGCAGCAGGGTGGCCTTGCTCTTTTCCCATGTTAGGTACGCCCCCAAAGATGCAAGCCACGCCCTCACCTCCTTTGGCGGCGCGGCGGCACATGCTTTCATACTTTCATATCTACTTAACTATAGGGGTATATGGTAGGCATGCGGCGGCACATGCTTTCACTTCTACGTAACTATAGGGGTATATGGTAGGCTGCAAAAATATAGTGCTATGGATTGTTGCAGGGAGGGGCCCCAAAAACAGTATCCTGCCTAGGGCCCTATGAGGTCTAAATCCAGCTCTGCCAGTACCAGCACAGGGCTTTGCCAGCTAGGGCTAGTGGAATTACAGCACAGGGGGCAACCAGCCCTAGATGATCAACTAAGGGTTAGAACACACAAGAGTTTTGCAATTTGTGACTAATTAATTAACTGGGCAGTAAAATTGCAGTGCGTATGGCCACATCAACAAAGATGATTCTAGGATCCCCTGATAAAAAAAATATAATTATAAAAAGTATAACATTTCAATTTCAATGTAAAAGTCTTAATTCTAGCCATTGCATCTCCCTAATATTAGAGTCTGCACCAAAAGCTTTACCAATTTTTTACAATTATAAAATAAGCTTACCTTAGAATATGCAATAAAAAATCTAGCAGATTCAGCCAATGAAATAAACAGAAAATATATAAAGTGAACACTTGCTCACAGGCAGCTGATAACAGACTACTCTGTGCCAAGCACTAACTTTTATACTCAGGCTGAATGACATCACAATAGCAGTTTATGATGTAGGCAAGTCACGTGATCAGCCTAGTCAACACTGTTCAATCTCAACCTGCCTGCATCTTGTAACTGGATGACTGGAATTTATATTTCTGATTAGTGGATAATCACAACTTGTGTTCCTAGCAACAGACTCCTGTTCAATCAAATATGTGTTTCAAGGATTTTGTACTAGTACTTGGATGTTCTCAAAGAGGAAAAAAATAGTTAACTTTAACTTAGCTAAATATGTAATGTTTGTATGTCACTCTATTTAATTTGTTTGTGTCATATCATAATCCCCTTAATGCACAGAGCTACATAATATGTCTGAGCTTTATAATATACAATTATATATCTATCTATATATCTATCTATCTCACAACACCTCATCTTTGTGGCCTTTACCTCCCCTGCCTTCCCACTCTAAACACTTTTACCTCTGTTCCACATGATACAGAAAACAGCGGAATAATAACTGGTGGGAAAACTATGACTGGTCTTGCTAGGCAGGATCAGTATCTGCCTACAATAATGAATAATAAAGCAGCCACTGGTGACTGGAAAATCTGTGCAGTTTTTGGTGGTGTGGTACGGTTGGTATGAGGAGAGACAGCAGATGGCAGAGATATGAAGCACATACCAGGCACTGTAGAAATCTTAAACCAGGAAACTGCTGGTAACCATAACTGTCCTTTTATCATAACTGAGGGTTTGTTCTTTAGTGTCATGCTGATTGTGCTGCTGGAAAAGGACAACAGCTGCCATCGAACATGGAGAACAAAGGCCGATCACCAAGATAACAGCAGCGATCACCAAATTAGGAATAGAGATGATAACAACAAGGACAATTAAACTTGCTGGGTTCAGCAGCTGAACGGAGATGGTATTCAAATCTTCTAAACAGCCTTGTCCTTGGCACCCCTGCCTTAATTTCCCACTGCCGTCACAAATTTGTAGCTGTTTTTTTAATTTGTGGGATGAGGGTTATGTGGGATATGGGGCACAGAGCTGATCTAAAGTGCAGCCATCTCCAACTGTCATCCGCATGCCACCAATGATGAACTAATATAGAAAGTAGGTATGGTTTGTAAATACAGGCATTGAGATAGACAAGGATGTGGTCTCTAAATTAAATGATCATTTGGATCAATAACAAGTGTAATGCTAAGAAGCGATACAAATAAGATAGATTTGTAGTTGAGAAATAATTATGGATGTCAATGGTCATGGTAAAGGTATCCGGGAATGAGATATAGAGAATTGTCAGAAATGGAGGCAATAGAATGGGTGCACTAACGACGCAGTGTGTGGCAAGAACCCACAGAGTAAGCCAAACACAGTTCTGATTATCACTTTACCCATTACTGTATAACAAAGCTGCAGTGGAAAGTCAGGGCAAATTTGAATATATTTTCATTTTATGGTTCATATGTAACAGTTAATTTAAGGTGTTTTACTGAAATATTTATTTTGAAGAACTATTCTACTACAATATTTTTTTTAAAAAAATATTTTATTATTAACAGTCTATAGCAAACTAATAGTCCAAGTTAGGAAAAAATAAAGATTTACATTACTATTTCTATTTACTTGGGACTGTAAAATAAAACGTTAAAACTTATCACAAGTTGTAATCCCTTATAACCTTATAAGAATGGAGGATATGTTCATTTTCATGGTCCTAATTGTATAATAAAGGATTAGAGGTGAGATAGCTTGTTCCGCTCTCCATGTGGTACTAATTCCTACACCCTTCCAGCGTGTGAATTTCGAATATGGGATGATCTTTCTGCTCAATAACCCTCTTATCAATGTTGTCATCTGATGTGTTATCCTTTTTTGTGTGTCCCGTACCCTAACAGTGGGTGAGGAAATCTGACTACAATGGTCTGTGCATGAAAACAATGGAGGAGAATGTTGGTGTGGTTGTGTCATGACTTCAGGAGGTATTTCTCTATCATGTAACTTATTTGTAGCATATGGTCCTGGTAAACTGTAACTGTCTGTTCATTGTATAAGTATGTATCATGTAATTATTGTTTAATTTGTAAATTGTGCACTCTGTTCATCCCTCATGGCCTGGGATGTGCACCTAAAGAGAAAAGACAGTGATGCACCTCTACCGGCAGTTTGATCCATTCTTCTTGTGCAAAGTGCTCCAGATCTTGGAAATTTGAAGGGTGCCTTCTCCGAATTGCTGTTTTCAAATCTCTTCAAAGGGGTCTATGGATTTGTACTCATTGCTCGCCACTGAGGAACATCCAGCAACTTGTTTTGAGCCATTGCTGGGTACTTTTTGAAGTGTAGTTGGGTTATTGTCCTACTGGAAGACATATGTACACGTTTAAGGCACCCAGATGCAGCATAGCAAGTCCAATACATCATTAAACTTCCATCCAAGTTTGACTGTTCTTTTCATTTTGCTTTCTGTAAACATAGAGATGATGCTCTCTACAAAAATGATCTAATGTGGTCTCTTCTGTCCACAGTACATAATACCATACTGTGACAGGATGGGCCGCCTATGCCACCCTGTCTGTTGCTGCTGGGAACCGGCTGGGCTAACTTTGCCACCATTCCATTTCATTATGCCAAATGCGCCCTCTTGCCGCAGGAGGGCCTTACAATGCTGCCACCACTGAGCTCCTTTATGGCGCTCAGAAACACGTTCCTTCTAGGTAACTGTCACTGCTAGTGTACTCCTGTGCTGGTACACTTGGGCTGGTAACTCTGGACCTATTTCTATGGATCCGGGTTGCTGTGGATGGATCCTCCCTGTCCTATCACACTGACCAGAGCTGCAGGTAGCAGGCAGAGCGGTGGTACTGGAAAAGCTTGGGTCCAAACCTCAGACAGCCAGTGAATGGATTAGATTTAGGGTCTAATCGGCAAGTCACAGTATTACAGCAATATATAAATATTGAAGAAGTTGTCAAGCAGGTCTTTGAAGCAGAGTAATGTTTATTGCTCAAGTGTTCTGACAAGGACAGTTTCACTAATTTAAGGTATCAGTGGTAAGGTCAGATGGAACATCAGAATGATACATTACATGCTCACACAGCTCATCTTTTATACAGTTCCAAAACAGTCTATTTTTAGAATCAGGATGTACTCAATTTACACAAACATGGATTTCCATCCATTGCAAAGCCACTAATAATTATACTTAGCTATGAAAGTCTTAAAAACCTTGCTGTGATTTCCTGCATCTTATTTCAGAGGCAGGAGACTCACTAGCAAGTCAAAAGGTCTGACTGGCATGAATACTTCATACAGTCGCCGAATACACAATTCCACAGAACAAAAAAAAAAAAAAAACACTTTCCCACATCACAATACACCAAAGGCTTGGTAAACACAGGCTCATTGTATCAGATATATACATCACAAATAGACATATCCTATAGCAAGGTTAAACAGAAAAAACAACTTTTCTACCCTGGTCTCAGAGATAATGATTTTCTATCTCACAATATACACAATATCAAAAATAAGTGCTATTTGCTTTAAATAAATTTTTACCAAAAGTTATATAATAGTGATCCAGTCAGGCTCTATATCTCAGCAAATGGTGAAAGAGAAAAAGGCGCTTCTTTAAATTAATGAAATGTGTACAAGTGCATAAAATAGTTTGAGACAGCAGCCAAGGGCAAATAAGACCAATGTGCAAGTGCAAATAAAAGAGAAATGTTGCCCGGCGCTCAGAAACAAACAAAATATTAAAATCACTGTGTCAGCATATACATAAAGGAGAATTTCGTGCACAACATAGCCATATTGAGGTTAGGCTCACCTGCCAGCGTCAAGGCTCGTCCTGTAGGTGAATCCCTAAGCTAGTGATACAAATTTGCATTTAGGGTGTTCCATTTAAAACCTTCTCCTGAACCTCCATCTTATAAAGCCTGCAGCACCTGTAGGAAGTGGTCAAGTCCCTACACGTCTGGTTGCAGGGACAGACTCCATGACTGACCCCCTGCCATGGAGAGAACATCGGTGTACCAAGCTCTCCGAGGCCAATCCAGTGCTGCCAGAATGACCAGAATGCCCTGTCTCTTTGCCTTTATTTTTTTAAGACCCTCTGAAATATGGCTACCAATGTTAATAGGTAAACCAAGTGGAACCGCCAAGCAACGGACATGATATCTACTGAGATAATCTTTGGCCCAGAAGCAGAAGAGTTGGACTTTGTGGTTCAACCGAGATGCCATCAGGTGACCCCACCTGTCTTCCAACTGGCAGAACTCCTCCAATTTGAGGCACTATGCATCAGGATACAGAGTCCACTTCCTGAGAAAAGAGGCCAGAAATGCACGACAAGCGAAAAACAGTAAAGGCAGAGATCTGTACCCCAATCAGTCCTGTGTCCAGGGCGCCACTCCTAACAAATCTGTAGCTCTCTGAATTCCACGAAAGGAAGCAGTTCAGAAGACAGTCTCCCAGCAAACAAACTCTCAGAAAATTGTTCTGACCAGCATTCTACAGCTTTGTCAACCAACGCAGACACTAAGGTTTGGCCGCAAGGAGGTCCTGCCGCCAAAAATATGGACTTAAGGATGCCCTCAGCCTTACATTCTGTGCCATCCTTTAGAGTGGCTGCATTGGGAAGAACCTCAGGGGGAAAAGGATAACAAGACTGTAGCCGATGGGACACATAGAACTTATGATCCGGTGAAGACCAAGGCTCATCCAACAAATCTTCGAATTGGTAAGAAGAGGGTAAAAGACAAAGAAGTCTTTGTCAGCTGTACAAATAGAGACTGTTCTGAAGTTACAGGGGCTACCACCTAAGAATTGCCAGTACCCGATGCCTAGACCCTATGAAATCCTCTACACCCTGATTGTCAGTAGGTACTTCCTCCACAAAAGAAAAATTCTCCAGATCCGATCCGAATCAATCACCCCCACGCCCTCCTCCTGGAAAGAACAGACAGAATCCGACTCACTTACCTGTACGGGTACTACACCTACCTGCATTTACGAGATGAGGACGGCATAGCGCATTGCAATAGCCTCTCTAAGGAGGAATAAACAGAAACCAAACCATGTACCAAATTAGTAAAACCATGTACCCAGGTGGGTTCTTTAGAATCCGCATCCACAAATCCAGTCAGACCCTGGCTTAGCAAACCAGGAACAGAATCCATCGCCCACTGATTCAGACTGCACCAATTGGGCTCAGCCACAGTATTGGTCAGTGACTGAGCCCAGGTGGGCTCCATCTACTCGGAACCAGAACCCCATGCGCACACAGCATGCGTTCCCTAGACTGGCAGGCTATGCACAAAGTGTCAGCACCTGACCATCTGGATGGCAATTTAGAGTTGCAGACGGCATAGGTAAACTTCAACATTGAAGTCACCCCAGCTTTAACCCTCAAGGATCTTTCCCTGACATGTTACACACAGATTGAACAACATAATGAAAAAACACCTAGTGGAAAAGACAAGTAACACACAATCAAAGCACAGAAAGTAAGCCTGCGAAACAATCAAAGATCCCCAACAGTCTAAAGAACAAACCACTGAGAAAAAGCCACCCCACAACCCGTTACCTTACAGGAAAAGGCACAGAGAAGGGAGAAGCTGGAGCTAAAAATGGCTGCTTATCCTGTTGTCTGCACAAAAGTAGTGAGACCAGCAGGGAGGAAGTAGAGAGATAGGGAAGAGGCACCTCCCACCCCAGGGCTCACTGGATTGACAACCACCCAGCAGTACAGCCCCCTACACCAGTCCAGGGTCTAGTGACTGTGGCCAGCTCCCCGGAGGAGTCCAACGTTGGGAGCAGTACAATGGCACCTTCAATCCCCCAATCCAGGCAACACACAGCCGTGCGTGCTGTGTGCTGCCATTCAGACAGGAACCGTCGGTCCCCTCAGTGACAGCTACAGCAGTGTGAGCCACCAATGCTGCTGTTATATGATCGGAGGCAGAAACCTCCAATTGAAAATAAAAAGAAACAAACTAAAATAAAACTAAACAGGGCTGTAGAGCAGCCCTAAAACAGCCTGATTCGCCTGGAACTTGTCAGGATCTGCCTGCAGCTTTCTGCATTTACATGTGGCTTTGTATTGGCAGTTCCTGCCTCCAGTACTATTGGACTTATTATATTATGTATTATCTGGCAGTACCTCTATTCATCAGAGGTGCTGCTATTGTTCCTTTTCCTTTATCATTACTAGGGGTTAAGCTGTTACACCAGTTATCTTCTGCACCTGGTGATTCCCTATTTATACCTGCCTCTCTCTATTACCTGTGCTGGTCATTGTTATTTAGTTGCTTTTCCTCATGGTTATGTTCTTCTGCTTCTCCTGTGCTCTGGGACTTTCACATGCTGCTGCTGACATCACTACACCAGATTTCTCTCCACTTAGCCATCCATACCTTGTATTATTTTCCTACCAGTATTCAGTTTATTCTGAAATCCCTGTACAGTATCAGCAATATTCAGTTTGTACTATTTTCTGTTTTTTCTGATTAAAACTTGCTCAATAAACACCTTTATGCTTTCATCACATCCTGGGATCCATAGCTGTGATTCATATTGAAGCGTGAGGAGCACTAAACTGACGCCTATACAGGAAGTGAGGTATAGAGAGGAAGGAGCTAGGGCTTATGTTCTTAAAGTGCCCATTGCCTATCTCCACTACTCTTTACCCCAATATCCCCAGTATCCCCCAATAGGAGGATAAAGAAAGACTCTTAAGTCTTCAAGTGATTCAGTTGTTTTTACCTTGGTTATACTAATACTGAAAGCTTACTGGTATTTATTAATGTAATTGACGTGGGAACTTTCAATCAGCATAATCACAGAAATAACAAATTAATTACATTAAGGACTTCCAAATCTCTAGTGATGTCATAAAACATAAATTAACACTGCTGATCACTCCCAGGCACATTTAAATGCCAGAAATAAAATAAAATGCAGGATCATTTGGAATACAACCTTTGCAGGGTATACAAATGTCAAACTATTCTATAACTAGCACATTTGACTAGTAACAAAGTACTCCAAAGACAGCTTTTACCATTTATTTTAACATAGCTATTTGTTACAATGGAGGTCCTACAAGAAGCACACTCAAAACACTATTGAAATGAATATAAGATTCAAATGATATGCACAAAGAATAGCTCATGATAAGCTACCTATTTGCAAAGACACAAAGTTAGCCTTCACAGAGCATAGGTCACTTCTTCAGCGACAAAAGTTGAAAAAAGGTGACAATACTAGCCTATAGAGATGTTTCAATGTACCAGATGTACAAAGGCCAGCATAAGTTCCCCACCCCGACTTAGTATATACTTCACACATATTGTAATCACCCAGTTTATATCAGTCCCCCGTGCAAAGCGGTCCAGCTTTCCAAAGTCTTCTCTGAGTATGACCTATTTACCAGTGGTCAGCTTCCAGATATTTTTCTTCCAGGAATATATCCACTTAGTGATACCTAGAACCGCACAGTTATGTGAGAAAACATATGCCTACATTCTAAACCAGGGCAGAAGGAGAAGAATGCCAAGGCAGGGTTTGCAAGTCTGTATATGGCTCTTACCATTTATTGTAAACATATTGTCTGTGTATAGAGTCTGGAGGACTCAGGGAGCAAAGTGGTGCAGCAGGTGTGGAGCGGGAAGAGAGGAACATCAGTCTTGCAACAGCATTTAGGATGGTTTGAAGT
The DNA here is from genome assembly GCF_038048845.1 of Mixophyes fleayi. Taxonomy (NCBI): domain Eukaryota; kingdom Metazoa; phylum Chordata; class Amphibia; order Anura; family Limnodynastidae; genus Mixophyes; species Mixophyes fleayi. The sequence continues at coordinate 154,484,657 of NC_134404.1, forward strand.
GTGGATATATGGGTGTCAGGAATTCCAGATAGCAGGAGGTTGCAGTAATCAAATAGGGAGATGGTGAAAGAATGGATAAGAGTTTTGGTAGCACGTTGAGTAAGAAAAGGGTGTATTCTGACAATGCTTTTAAGAGGCGTCGACAGGACTGGGAGACCCATTTGGTATCACAAATGTTTGCAAATGGAGACTGCATGGCTAGGTGCTTGATTCTATATACCTCTGGCACCGGGTCTGAGATTGAAACACCTCTATTCAATAATTAACAGGTGTGGCCAAATACTTTTGTCTATATAGTGTGTGTGTGTGTGTGTGTGTGTGTATATATATATATATATATATATATATATATATATATATATATATACACAAACATATATGCACACGCATACATATACATATACACACACACACAGACGTTCCTGTGTATCGCTTACTCTTGAGGAATACTATTTCCTCTTAGTAATGTCTTATAGGTACTGCCTTCAAACCTTTTTGTCAAATTTGGAGCAATAAAACAGTAAACACGTAAGTAAAAACAAACTATATCAGATAATATTGATGTAAAAAACAAAGACAGGAAAAACTTCTATTTTATTCTGAATTCTAGCAAATAAAGCCTAAGCTATATTGTGTTGAGTGTGCCATTCACTGTCCAAATATAAGAAACAGCATTTGTATATAGAATTGGCTTTGAACAATACAAATGGGTACTATACACAGGGGCAGGCTGGGACAGGCAGGGAGCATCTGCCAATATATATATATATATTGTAACAAAAGGAGGCATTTAGCTGGCAATATGCAGAGAAAGCAGGGAAGTAGAGTAAAACATTGGCACAGTTATGTACCTAGGTGGAGATTAAACCAGGTAAAAACATATGTGTAGTTTAAAATTGGTTTACTTACATGATTTAAAAGCTGCTTCCTCTCAGCAAACAGACAGGGTGGGTCTGATAGTCTAAACAGAGCCAGGGATGGGTGTTTCCTTTTAAAGAGAAGGTGGGTGTGTCCCCTGTCCATCAAGCTAGGCCTGTGGGAGGAGTGTCGGGTATAAAACCCTGCTTGTTTCATTGTTCAGGGAGATCAACGCTGGGATAGCTGGCTGATCTGGACAGAGAGCTGGACTATGTATAGTAAGCGTTGAGGGTCTCCATAATTGCTGTGCAAGTATACGGTGTCAAAACATTATTACCATCCTGACAATAAAGAACCATAAAAAGGAAGAAGTTGTACACGTGTGCTTCTGCAGTAGCGGGCTCTTGCCACAATATATATAAAAAAGAGGGGTAGAAGAAACAGGGCGCCACATAGTGTATTACCACAACAAAATCAATATTTAAAAAGGATAGAGTGTGATAGAAATGGAGGTCCACTGGCGATATAGTGATGATATATTGTGATTTTCAGATGGTGATCAGAAAAGACGCTTGTGTCAACACACTGATATCCCAGGTGTGATCACCACTAGTAAATATTAAGCGTACCAGATAACAAACTTGTCAGGCATATCCATAAAACTGCTGAGGTTTCCAATGATATAAGTTGTCTCCAAATCCACGATAATAAGGGAGTCACTGGAAAACCACTAAAACTCCGTGGTATGATAAAGTAGAAAAAACTAAAATAGTGCAATACTGTATGCAACAGAATTTATTATATAAAAGTAAGTATTACACTTACATAAAAAACATTTTTATGGATCATATTGATATGAGCTTATGTTGGTACCCATTTTTGAGGAATTGTTTGTAGCCTTATTTGGCATACTACACCATAATAGTTTTGCTCTGAGTCCATAGTGATCTGAACTTCTGGAGCCATAAGGACTGGACATCAAGGATTCTATATAGGATGTCGGGAATCTAATTACAGATAACCTGTTTATTATTCGTTTTTTGGTACGAGGCCAATTCACTTGTTTGCCACATTGAGAAGACTAATTGTTGGTCATTTAATACACTATGCGTGGCGCTTCTCTCTTTTTGTCTTTTAGAATTATTTGAGCACTTGCAAATGAGTGCTTGTTTTGAGGAGCTGCCTGCTGCGTAAATCTGTATGTTTTTATGTTTTTATATTTATATTGTGTATGAGGTACACACATATACATAAAAATTATTGTTCACAATTTTTGGTGTTTTTCTAATAATGCACTAAGCGCCTTTTGCTTATTATTTATATATATATATATATATATATATATATATATATATATATATATGTACACATACACACATATATATATATAAATATATATATATATATATATATATATACACAAGTTAACCCGTGCATGATACTCATGCATTCTAGTCAAATCAAGCTACTTAAGGTATTAAAAAGGTTCTTGTCATGCATTTGGACCATAGCCCAGACCTCCTCAGGGAAAGAGCGTTACTTCCCGACGCAAGCGCCCTTTTTTAACGTGGTTTTGTCCACATGTCACCACCTCATCATTTTTCTCCATCACCTCATCCTTCATCTTTATCGCCACATCTATCCAGATGTCTATCCAGACACAGGGATCTCTCTCAGCGGTCCTGAGTATCACACTCCTCTCGCTCTGTCACCCCCGGCAACCACCAACCACTCCCCACTGTCACCCCCTGCAACCACCAACCACTCCCAACTGTCACTTCTCCTTCAAGAAATATATATATATTTTTTTAAATCTTTGTAAACACTTTTAACAATTAACAAATTAAATTAACAAATTAAAAACATCTTAGTATACCAAATTTCAGCCCTTTCTGAGTTTTTTTTTCCACACACACTAAGAATTTAGTAGGTCAGTGTATAACTCCGCCCAGCAGGTGGCGCTGCAGCAAATTTCAGACCTTTCTGAGTTTTTTTCCCCACACATACTAAGAATTTAGAAGGTCAGTGTATAATTTCGCCCAGCAGGTGGCGCTGCGGCTTGGTTTTTTTTTAACACACAGAGACACACCACAAGGCTTTTATATAGTAGAGATATAGATATATATATGTATATATATATATATATATATATATATATAAAATATATATATATATATATATATATATATATATATATATAAATATATATATATATATATATTGTGGCAAGAGCCCGATACTGCTGAAGCACATGCAAACAACTTCTTCTTTTTATGCAGCTTTATTGTCAAGATGGTTTAAAATGTATTTGACACCATATGAATCGCACAGCAAATTATGGAGACCCTAAACGCTAGCTAGACACAGACAATCTCTCTCAAGACCAGCCAGCTTCCCCAGCATTGGTCTCACTGAACAAATAACACAATCAAGCTTTTACACATGATACTCCTCCCCCAGCCTTAGCTTGATGGGCAGGTGACACACCCACCTTCTCTTTAAAAGGAAACGCCCATAACTGGCACTGTTTGCACTAGGAAATCATGTAAGTTAACAAAACTTTAAACTACACATAAGTTTTTACCTGGTTTAAACTCAACCTAGGTACATAACTGTGCCAATGTTTTATTCTGTTTATATACTTTCTCTGCATCTTGTCAGATAAATGCCTCCCTTTGTTACATATCCCTCCCCGTAGCATCTCCAAGTAGGGGGACGCGGACTTCGCGAGGAGCGCATATTTTCATGACAATGCATCTGCATTCTTGTGCAGAATCCCAGGTCTATGTTCTACTGAGAACTTGAAAGGTTGCAGTGCCAGGAACCAGTGGGTTACCTTGGCATTTACCTCCCGGTTGTTCTGCATCCATCTCAATGGTGCATGATCTGTTATTAAGGTGAACTCTCTGCCTAGAAGATAATAGCGCAGAGCTTCCGTAGCCCATTTTATGGCGAGACATTCTTTCTCCACAGTGGCATATTTTTGTTCCCTTGGAAGCAACTTACGACTTAGGTACAGGACAGGGTTTTCTACTCCATTCTTCTCCTGTGACAAGACTGCACCTAAGCCAACACCAGAAGCATGAGTTTGGAGGAAGAACATCCGGGTAAAATCCGGTGCTTGTAGAACTGGAGAGGAACAAAGAGCTAACCGAAGATCAGACCAGGCGGTTTCTGCAGAGTCAGACCAGGTTAATCTATCTGGACAACTTTTTTTTAACATGTCCGTAAGTCGAGCAGCTCTAGTGGCGAAGTAGCATACAAACCGCCTGTAGTAACCTACTAAGCCTAAAAAGGTTCTTAACTGCGACTTTTTTTCTGGTCTTGCCCAATTTTTGACTGCCTCCACTTTATCTAGCTGGGGTTTTACACGCCCTCGACCAACAACGTACCCCAAATATTTGGCTTCTCTCATAGCTATGGCACATTTCTCTGGGTTAGTTGTTAACCCTGCTGACCTTAATGAAGCTAAGACTGCCTCAACTTTGGCTAAATGTGATCCTCAGTTTGGGGTATAATTCACTATATTGTCCAAGTAAGCGGCTGCATAAGCTGTGTGAGGTCGTAGCAATTTATTCATGGCCCTTTGGAAGGTGGCAGGTGCCCCATGCAACCCAAAGGGTAGGACTTTATATTGATAGAGACCATCAGGGGTGGAAAATGCAGTCTTTGGCTTGGCCGTGGAAGTCAGGGGAACTTGCCAATAACCCTTTGTTAGATCAAGGGTTGTCAAATAGTTGCTACCAGCAAGATTTTCCACTAGTTCATCCACACGTGGCATCGGATAGGCATCAAACTGCAACATACTGTTTAGGCGACTAAAGTCATTGCAGAACCTAATTGTCCCATTGGGTTTTGGGACAAGAACAATGGGACTATTCCACTCACTAGTGGACTCTTCAATCACATCTAACTGGAGCATCTTCTCGATCTCCTTTCTCACGTCCACCCATCTGGCTTCTGGAATACGATACGGCTGCTGCTTTGCAATGACTCCTGGCACAGTGACAATGTCATGTTCGATTAAGGTAGTGCGCCCAGGAATGGAAGAGAAGATATCCCTGTTCCGGCGAATCATTTCTTCAGTATGTTGTCTCTGCTGAATGGACAAAGCTGGCTCTATGGGCACTTCAGACTTTTCAATGGCAGTACTCACTACCTGAGGAGAGGTTTCCTCATCATGCCAAAGTTTAAGGAGGTGAACATGATATATTTGCTCCTCCCTTCTCCTATCTAACTGGCGGACTCTGTAATTGACAGGACCGACAGCCTCTAGAACTTCATATGGACCCTGCCAATGGGCGAAAAGTTTGCTTTCCTGGGTGGGAACCAGGACTAGGACCTTGTCCCCAGGCTTGAAAAATCGAACAACAGCACTTTTATCATAACTTTTCTTCTGTCGTTCCTGAGCCTCTTTTACATGTTGCTGCACAATATGCCCTATCTTTCCTAGCCTCTCATACATTTGTGACACAAATTGTACCAGATTTGGCTCCCTGGGACCTTGCTGCTCCCACCCTTCTTTTAACATATCCAAGATACCCCTGGGCTGTCTCCCAAACAATAACTCAAAGGGACTAAACCCTGTTGAAGCTTGAGGTACCTCACGGATGGCAAACATCAAATAGGGAATAAGAGTGTCCCAATCTTTTTTTCTCTTGAGCCACTGCTTTCCTGAGCATATGCTTTAATGTGCGGTTAAAGCGTTCCACCGAGCCATCTGTTTGTGGATGGTGCACGGAGGTATGAAGTGCCGTAACCCCTAGCAACTGGCACATGTCCTCCATCAGTTTAGACATGAATGGAGTACCCTGATCTGTGAGAATTTCTTTGGGTATTCCCAAGCGTGTAAACATCAATACAAGTTCTCTACCTATGGTGCTGGACTTTATGTTTCGTAGGGGAATTGCCTCTGGATACCTGGTTGCATAGTCAAGCACCACTAGTATATATTGGTGCCCATGTGCAGATTTTTCCAGTGGCCCCACAAGGTCCATGGCTATCCGTTCAAAGGGAACTTGTACTATTGGTATTGGAATGAGAGGTGCCCTGTACATGGGTTTGGGACAGGTTCTCTGACAAATGGGACAGGACCGGCAATACTTTTTCACTGACATGTGTACCCCGAGCCAGTAAAACCTAAGCAGAACTCGTTTCCGTGTTTTATCCTCCCCTAGATGTCCCCCACAGACATGTGTGTGTGTGCTGCTTTTAACACTAGGGTTACATGGACCTGAGGAACCATTAATTGTTCTAATTTTTCCCCCTGTACAATAGCAACTCTATACAGGAAATTATTTTTGACAATAAAATATGGTATATCTTCTGCAGGCTGGGCGGCTTTCGCTACCCCATTTACCTCAGTCACACTTTTAAAGGCATGTTCCAAAGTGGCATCATTAAGTTGGTCCCGATCCAAGTCCTGCAGAGGAAACAAAATTGGTATTGCGGACCAGTCCGTATCCTCACTGACAGGCGGGGTGGGCTCATCTGCGACATCACCGACCAATGCTAGTTTGGACTGTCCATGTTTCCCCGCAGGTGGATGCTTTTGTGGAACTCCTGCTGTGACTCCCAGGATGGCATTCCGATTTGGCGGTTCCCAAAGATCCATGTCCAGATGTTGTGGATTCTTAGGCGGTCCCTTTAAGACCGGGCTTCCGACCGTTGCATCAGTTGCAGGCATGTCCGGCCGGATCCGCTCACCAAGGACATCATTAAACAGTGGGAAGTCTCGCCCCAAAATGAGTGGATATGGGAGTTTAGGTGCTATGGCAGCTACCACCATAACAGTTTGGTCTTTGAGTGTGACTGGTAGTATTGTTCTTTCATACTCCTCTGTCGTGCCATGTACGCAAAGAACCTTCACCTTGGGCAACCGAGAAGTTATGGTTTCGGGTAAGGCAGAGCTGGAAACCAATGAAAGTTCACTCCCCGAGTCAACCAAGGCCAGAACAAGGTTTTGGTTGATTAGCACAGTCACCCGGACCAAACAAGGACTTCCTGATGTGGGACTCATGGTAAAACAGCTTGGAAAAGCAGGCCCAATATGTGCCACTGAACAGTCCATGGGTTCCTGTAGTTTAGGACACTCTGCCTTAAAGTGGCCTGGCTCACCACATTTGAAACACTTCAGATTAGACAGCTTTTCACCTGGCCCTCTGTCCGTAGCAGTTTTGCCATTGGGTCCTGTAGCAAGGATTGTCAAACCTGGCTTTTGGCGTGGCAGCGGCTTTGGCACAAATGCAGGTTCTTTAGTCATTTGCTGTAGCGCATAAAACCTTTCTACCACGGTGGCAAGCTCTTCAGAAGTTTGTGGGTATGATTGCAAAACCCACCTTTGCAAATCGCGGTTCAGCCCCCGGATGCAGTGATCTATCGCCAGAACTTCAATAATCCGAGAAGGCGAATTCTCCTCAGGCTGCAGCCAATTCTTTAACATTTTAGAAAGCTCAGCCACTTGCGCTCTGACCGGTTTTTCTTTATCATAGCGAAATTGGTGATAGTGCTGGGCTCGGCCTGGCCCGGAAACTACAATGCGAGCCAATATCTCAGACTTTAGGCACAAATAATCAGAGGCCCGGTCCTCATCTAGTTCCATATAAGCTCACTGAGCTTCAACAGTCAGATAGGGCGCCAGCCTCTTAGCCCAATCTTTACGAGGCCATTTTGCCCTTTTTGCAAGTCTCTCAAAGGACACCAGATATGCTTCTATGTCATCACCTGGCGACATTTTCTGGAGAACCGGACCAGGTGGTTCATTTCTGTCATGCCTCACCTGGCTTAACTCTTCCCTTAAGAGCCTTGTGTTTTCCACCTGTGCCTCAGCAACTCGTAGCATCTGAGGTTGCTGCTGTTGCTGCGCAGCGGCCACATTCACAAGGGTTCTCAGTACTTCCTCCATGTTGACGTCTGCGCGGGTTGGGTAGCGGAAACTTGCTTCCCGGAGTATCCCACTCCTGACACCACTTGTGGCAATAGCCCGCTACTGCTGAAGCACACGCGAACAACTTCTTCTTTTTATGCAGCTTTATTGACAGGATGGTTTAAAATGTATTTGACACCATATGAATCGCACAGTAAATTATGGAGGCCCTAAATGCTAGCTAGACATAGACAATCTTTCTCAAGACCAGCCAGCTTCCCAAGAGTTGGTTTCACTGAACAAATAACACAATCAAGCTTTTATACATGATACTCCTCCTCCAGCCTTAGCTTGATGGGCAGGTGACACACCCACCTTCTCTTTAAAAGGAAACGCCCATCACTGGCTCTGTTTGCACTAACAGACACTGTCTGTTTGCTGAAAGGAAATCATGTAAGTGAACAAAACTTTAAACTACACATAAGTTTTTACCTGGTTTAATCTCAACCTAGGAGCATAACTGTGCCAATGTTTTATTCTGTTTGTATACTTTCTCTGCATCTTGTCAGATAAATGCCTCCCTTTGTTACAATTTATACACACACACACACACACACACCAATCAGCCGCAACATTGAAACCACCTGCCTAATAAGGCGTGGGTTCTCCTCGTGCTGCCAAAACAGCTCTGAACCATCGAGGCATGGACTCCACAAGACGTCTGAATGTGTCCTGTGGTATCTAGCACCAAGACGTTAGCAGCAGATCCTTTAAGTCCTGTAATATACGGGTTGGGCGCTCCATGGCTCAGACTTGTTTTTCCAGCACATCCCATAGATGCTTGATTGGATTGAGATCTGGTGAATTTGGAGGCCAAGGCAACAACTTGCAATCTTTGTCATTCTCCTCAAATCATTCCTGAACTATTTTGCAGTGTGGCATGGTGCATTATCCTGCTGGAAGAGGCCACTGCCATCAGGGAATACCATTGCCATGAAAGAGTGTACTTGGTCTGCAACAATGTTTAGGTAAATGGTACGTGTCAAAGTAACAGCCTCATGAATGTTAGGACCCAAGTTTTCCCCGCAGAACTTTGCCCAAAGTGCTAACTTGCCTTCTTCCCATAGTGCATCCAGGTGCAATCTCTTCCCCAGGTAAAAGACGCAACGCACCTGACCATCCACATGATGTACAAGAAAAACGTGGCGCATCAGACCAGGCCACCTTCTTCCATTGCTCCATGGTCCAGTTCTGGTACTCACGTGCCCATTGTAAGCTCTTTCGGCGGTGGACAGGGGTCAGCATGGGCACTCTGATCAGTCTACAGGTATGTAGCCCCATACACAGTAAGGAGCGATGCACTGTGTGTTCTGACACCTTCCTATCATAGCCAGCATTAACTTTTTCAGCAATTTGGTCCAATCCTACAGAAGAGCTACTGTAGCACAGACAGGCTATCCTTCTCTTCCCACACGCATCATTGAGACTTAAGTGCCCAAGATTCTGTCGCCGGTTCACCGGTTGCCCTTCCTTGGACCACTTTTGATAGGTATCAACCACTGCATACCTAGAACACCCCATAACACCTGTAATTTTGGTGATGCTCTGAGCCAGCCGTGAAGCCATCATAATTTGTCCTTTGTCAAAGTCGCTCAGATCCTTACACTTGTCCAGTTTTCCTGCTTCCAACACATCAACTGTAAGAACTGACTTCACTTGCATGCCTAAAATATCTGACCCCTTGTTATTCACTTCACTTGTCAGTGGTTTTAAATTTGTGGTGTGTAATATATTAGAGACCAGCAGTTCAGATATGGAGATTTGGGGTTTCATGCGATACTGAGTTATGACTCTGTTTTGCGTGCCAATTTTGGATCTCAAAACGAGGCAAAATTCGAGATTATATCTTCTATATATATATATATATATATATATATATATATATATATATATATATATCATCATCATCATTTATTTATATAGCGCCAACATATTCCGTAGCGCTTTACAATTGGGGACAAACGTAATAAACTAATAAACAAACTGGGTAAAACAGACAAAGAGGTGAGAAGGCCCTGCTCGCAAGCTTACAATCTATAGAGCCCTCCCTCGTTTTCTCATGTGCCATTTTATAACAGGATCCATGTAGGGGGGATGTTAGCTGCAGTGCTCTGCTCTGAATATAGCAATCAGGGTGAAAGATTGACAGAGATAACAATAGAATAATGGTGATTATTGTAAAGCAGTTCTGTAGAGTTCAGTTAGTTTGAATAGTTTGCTGATCAATTGGTATTATTTCAATGTGTCATAACAAAGTAGTGGCTACTGGTTGTTAATAATGCACATATAATTGTATTAGTATATAGACTTAATTAGATATCATTCTGAACTAAGTAGTATATTTAGTGGAGAAAAACAGTGTGCTTTTGCTGTTTGACTATTAGCAGCAGAATCAAAAAATCTAAAATTTTTCAATACTTGTCAATTTGTAAAGGGTCACTCAGTGACATTCATATTTTAAAAAGGGTGTTTGCGTGTGAGGGTTTTTACTCGCTATTTTCAACATCCAGCGACTTCGTGTAGAACATCGCAGTGGATGCAAAACAAAATGTAATCTGTCATGCCATCAACTGAAGTAAGCACATTGGATAAATTAAACAACAACAAACATTTAGTGTAAGGTGCAAGAGATAAAAATGTTGAAATGCCTCAAACGCACTAAATTTGGAACGTTAGACAAGCATGTATCATGGAGAGTGAAGAGGCAGTCAATCAGATGTCCTTAAATGGACAGAAGCATCAGTAGATATTTAGATACCCAATTGTAATGATTATGGTAGATGTGGGTTACAATACTGCCCTTGTGAATCAAACAATGGAACTTGTAGGGTGGGGTGCAGTGCATGTGAAGTGTAAGGATAAAAAAAATTAATTAGCTAAATTAAACAGCAAAAAATATTTAGTGTATGGAGTTTAAGGTGCAATTGCTAAAAATTTTGAAACGTTATGCACACACTAAATTTGAGGCAATGTTAGACAGTATGCATCATGGAGAGTGAAAAGGTAGTAACAATCAGATATCATTAGATGGACAGAGGCATCCGTAGATATTTAGTCAAATAGATATCCAACTGTAAAGCGTTATGTCATTTTCTGTCGCTATATAAATACATTTTTATGATGACAGACAAAGGTGGCCTGCACCCATACGACAAAACTTCAAAGACTATGCACACAATACATTTTGAATGTTACAGGGCATCCATCATAAACAGTAAAGCTATAGTAACAGGCAGAGGTCATTGGATGGACAGTGGTATGAATGAATAGAGTTAGACATTTATAAAAGTAAATAGATGAATGTGGCCTCCACTCACACTAAAAATTTCAAAGGCTAGTATATGCACTTCTCGATGGGCAGAGCTTTAATGGATAGACAAGAGCAGAGCTTTCAAATAACTGGTTTTACTTATATGCTATGAGTAAGGTAAATCTGTGCTATAATGTTGCCCTTGTGAATCAAATAAGGGAGCTCTAAAGTATATGCCATGTATATCTACATCCAGTTAACATGTCCAGTTTGAGATGGAAATGTCATTCTCGATTCATCCTTTTGGCTAAGCTCAAGTGTAGTATCTGACCTAGCACAATTGGTTCGGGATGCCCTGAATGGGCGGGTCCCTTTGGTCTGATGTCAAAAGACCGATGGTGTATGGAGCCCGAGGTGCCTGTGCCTCTGCAGGACAGGTCCTGTAGATTTCCTGAAAATGCAGTGGTGGTGGGACTGGAGCCCTCACCTTGCACAACCCCGGGGTAAAGGGGACTGCTGAGACTTGCAGCTGAGATGCTCCTCAAGACCCATGTATATAAATAATATTTATATGTTCTATTAGTGAAGTGTAAAAAATGTGTAAAACAGACTGTTCAGATAGGCCGATAGTTGCCCTTCCCATATAAGTATGTATAATACATTGATGCAGATTTGTGTGCCCCAAACATCTGTCTTGACAATGCAATTGAAAAGCCACATTCTGAAAAATTAAGAGGACAGAATTTGGCCCTGGCAAAAAATACATGTAGAGATGGAGATATTATGGCTGATGATTTATGCTATGTGATGGAGCTAGAGGACCATATAGACTGATTATGGCAAAAGAGGCCATAAACCTTTTGTGCATGTGTCATTCACTTGCCCATTTGGGGTAATCTACCTGCACTCCCAGACAATAAGATCCACAGTGAGGGTCTTAGGCTTCTCTATATATTTTCTACCCAGTGGATGCTGGGTCTCTTTGTTTGCTGCACTGAATATCTTTTCCCGCCCTGCAATTGTACCTGTTTTATTGCATTACTGTCTGTGCCAACCAATTTTGCTTTTTCCCAATCACAAAGGAGGCACAGTAGGCAGGAGTGACTAATTAATACGGTGCTAGCGCTGACTGGCCGCAAGTCACTGCCCCTTTCGAAGTAACCTGACTCTTGGTCCTTTTGTGTGGAGGATCCCGTGACCTGCTTTGCATGTGCACACCACTGTGATTTCAGAAGGGGTGTACTCACCCTGAAGCTAGATTTAACACCAGTCAATTGTAAATGATTAAATCCTGGGACCAGTGGTGTAATGGCAATTTGACCTTCCACTCTTTGGTTTTGCTATTAGTTGTTAGCTGACTCGCTCTTTCCGCCACCATTTTTGTTTAAATAAAAACTGTGACCTTTCACCAAATTTACATTGGAGCTCGTTTCATTATTTATTTATTCAATTACAGTCAAAGTAAGTCTGAACATGCAAAGGAGGCTTAGGTGCAATGAAATGGACATATCAACGCCATGTAGTTTAATTATTTTTGGAATTGAATGGGAGAAAGCAAATGCAACAATGGCAAAATTAAACAAACCTTCACTGAGAGAGCTTGCTGCAGACTCTGGCCAAAATTGATTATGAATGGAACAGTTGTTGAAGGGATCATTAGAAAATAGAATGAAAAAGAATATTAATGCTATAAATAGTAATATAGGAGCAAAAACAGCTCAACATTACATTATTTTACCTATATTTCTCAATATTTAATTGAATCCAGATCCAAAACCTTTCATGATTTTTTGGCAAACCCAGTTACAAAACTAAAACAAAACCATGTTTTAGAACCAAAACCACATCCAAAACCAAAACACGGGGTTCAGCGCACATCTATATAAAGTGGTTGAAGTGGGGGTGTATACGGTGGTAATTGTCACTCACCGGACCGTGAGTGCCTCTTCCCGGACATTTAGGAACCGTGGCCGTCCTCCATCCTGAGGGTCTGCGCATGCGCAGCCCTTTCCTATACTTCAGTGTATGTCCCTTTAACTCAATTGGCAGATCAGGCAACACTCCCTATATTAAGCACCTGTGGTCAACACCACGTTGCCTGATCTTGGAGTCTCATTCCCTATGAGTCTCTGAAGGTGTTCCTGTATTCCTCGTGTTTTCAGCGCTGCTGATTCCTGTGGTTTCCAAACCACTTCTACCTCTGTGGTTTCCAAACCACTTCTACTACTGTGGTTCCCATACCGCTTCTACCATCAACTGTATCATCGTGACTGTTTGCTGATTCCTATCCGCTGCCTCCGTGCACTACAGTCTTCCAAACCACTTCAACGCTATTACTTATCATTGTGACTGTTTGCTGATTCCTATCCGCTGCCTCCGTGCACTTCAGTCCTCTAATCCACATCATCGCTATTATATTTCACTGTGACTGTTTGCTGGTTCCTACCCGCTGCCTCTGTGCACTCCAACCGTTACTTTACATCCACTCACCTGTCCCTCATCAAGTCCGTGAGCTGATTCCTATCCGCTGCCTCCGTGCACTACAAGCCTTCAGCCTGCAACTCGCCTGTGTTCATTATCGTGACTGTTAGCTGTTGTCTATCCGCTGCTTTCGTGCACTACAGCCTCCAGCCTACAACTCGCCTGTGTTCATCATCGGGATTGTTAGCTGATGTCTACCCGCTGCTTCCGTGCACTACAGCCTCCAGCCTACAACTCGCCTGTGTTCATCATCGTGACAAGTTAGCTGATTCCTATCCGCTGCTCCTGTGCACTGCAGTCTCTTCTCAGCTCTCCTGTGTTCCCTCGAGACTGCTGCTCTCATTGCCATTTGCTACTCTCCGTGATCAACAGCTCCTGGTCTACTCTGCTCTCCCGTGTCCCAGCGCTACTGACAACTATTGGTTGCTAATGGTTACCTCCGTGTACCGCAGAGTCCTGCTGCTGCTGACCGCGCTATCACCCATCTACTGCTGATCCGCTCTCCACGCCTTCACGTGTCCCGCAGGTCTACCCTCCTGTCAGCATTGGAGTTATATCTCATCAACTACTCCTCTGCTGGATCATCTCCACTCTCCTGGGCCCTCCTTGAGTCCAGTTCCACGTGTTACTGATTCCTGTGGATTCGTGTCCCTGTTGGTCTACTTATCTGTGCCCTGCACCTATTGACCGCTGCCTCAGCTATCCTGGGACTTCTCATCCAGCCGGCCTCCTGCCGCTCAGGTATCCCTGCACTCCTATCTGACCGCCTGCTTCTGAACCACGGTATGCATACTTCTCATTGACTGTGCTGGTGTATTGCATATCTTGCTGGACTGTGTTGGTTCTCCTCTGGAGTCTGCTATCCGCTGAGTCTATTGCCATCATTGACTGTGTTAACTTGTGCTGGACTACTTCAAGAGACTTTCTATATTTGCAGACCTGTTCAGTCATTTATATATATTGTGCATGTTACTGTGGATCGTATATAAGGTGCCTGTGTATATCCTGTGTTGCAGTCTCTCCCCGTGCACCTCCTCACATATATATTCAGTGGTACAACTTGCTGGTAGCAGACCACTGATCCCTGTTTCCAGTATCACCTGTTCCAGTATCCTCTCACATAGCAGTGGTACAACTTGCTATCGCAGACCACTGACTCCCCGGATACCTCCACTTGGATTCCACTCCTTCACTCAGACAGCGGTACCACTTGCTATCCGCAGACCGCTGACTCTCATCACCTCCTCGTTTCTGTTGGACATTCCTCCTCACTATAGCAGTGGTACAACTTGCTACCGCAGACCACTGACTACCTTCACGTGTCCTTGTCCTACAGTTCCTCGTGTACTATTACCTCCATATTACCAGTGCTGCTAGTCATAGACTTTCCTGTGCATCTCATCATCTGCTGCTTCCTGGTCCGTGATCACCCAGCTACCAGAGTACCCTATTACCATCTACATTGCTCTGGTAAGCCTACCACCTGGTGATCCCTGGGTAAAGACTCCTAGTGCCCGTGACAGTAATGCCATTCTACTACTGCCTTCATTGTAAAACTAGCAAATTCCATTCACTTACATTCCCATTACATTTTGCATACCACTGCTTACTGCTCATGCCCTGTTTGGCTGGCAGAACACCCGGATGTTGGGTCTCGTTGCTGGAATCAGAAAGCATCCATCCACGCGGCATAGTAGGAAAGCAGGGATAGCACCTGGCAATCTGTTGAAGTAATACTGGAGCAGATTATACAGTTTTAGGCGAGGCAAGATAGCATACAACATCTTTTAAAGCAATGCTGATGCAGATTAACACAGAGTCCAGTAAACACTGCAAAGTCCCTCTTTTTCTAACATTGAAATAAACAATATAGGCCTGATTCAACTTCGTACGCAAGTTCATGTGCTTGGCGTATCTTGCATGAAATAGCTCTGTGCATGAAAGTGACTTAAGCCAATAAACGCAATTGCACACAATTCATGTCTGAACGCAAATAACACCTATGACTACCTACGAATTGAAGGGTGGAATGGGTGTGGCAAGAGGCAGACAGATGTAGACAATGTACAGTAAGGGCATGCTAATGTAGTTGTGGCCGACTCAAGTTCTGGGTTTCTCTTAAGTGTGTGTTTTTTAGTCGTATCATTTGTACCAGCTCCAGAGCAAGTGTAAGTGCCGACTGATAGTGATGACTGTTAGGGCATTACCTTAGTATTAAAACTACATGTATGCATGCCACAGATAGCACAGAACATCTGTATGCAAGATAGACTATAAAAACGAATTGCATGCACAGTACACTTTAAGAACATCCTGATTTATGTATTTACTGTTAAAAAACAAATGAAATAAAATGTGTTTTTTTTTAAAACATATTTATTATTAATTATCGTAATGAGTTTAATTTCTTTTATAAAATATATTTTTTTTGCATGTGTTCTGATGGGACTTTATATTGCACATATGCATAGTGCACATCTGCATGTGCATTGCTTACACTGTGTTCTGTCTGTCTACATACGTTTAGCCAGAGTGTACTTATACTCACTCAGATTCAAATGGAAACGTATCCGCTCATATTTGAATATGGGCATATGTGTCCACAAGTTACTTGCAAGTTGTGTTCAGGTTACGGCCAAAGATGAATCATGCCCTTTGTCTTGAAGTTATACTGGAGCAGATGATACAGTCTTAGGAAAGGCAAGCTAATGCACAATGTCTCTTGAAGCAATGCTGGTGCATATTAACAGAGTCCAGTAAACACTGTGAAGCCATTCTCAACAGCAAAGGATGGTTACCACAGTCCATGACTGGAGATTCTGAGTTGAGCTATATGTGAATAGCTTGTAGATGGAGAGCAGTAGACAGGAGCCAGGAGACAAACTGAAACATACTTGTATGATGCAACCAGATATCAGGGGGTATATTTACTAAACTGTAGGTTTGAAAAGGTGGAGATGTTGCCTATAGCAACCAATCAGATTCTAGTTATCATTCATTAAGGACATTCTACAAAATGACAGCTGGAATATGATTGGTTGCTCTAGGCAACATGTCTACTTTTTCAAACCAACAGTATAGTAAATATACCCCCAGGAATCCAATATGAGCACAGTCAGTGTTAGGATCACAACTATTAATAAGCCTTTAGAACCGGACTAGAAGAGGTCTTCACCTATACCAGCCACCTTTCGCATAGAACTTTATACATTCACCGGTATTCGGATGCCTCCAAGACTTCTCTCTTTGGTAGTAGAGACACTGCGGCGCAGGATGTGGTAACTGGAAGACTGGAGGCAGAGGCCATAGCCAGGCCTGGGTAGTGGGTCCGTAGCCAAAAGAAGGGTCAGGGTACAGGCTGGAGGTCAGGGCTGGCAGCAATCAAGCAGGTCCAAAGTCAAGAGAAGGTTAAGGTCAAAAGCAGAGAAGCTAGATCCAATATCCAGGCAAAAGGTCAGGGCAACAGGTAATCAAGCAAGGTCCATAGGTTCAGGCAGGGTCACAACGGGAAAATCAATCAGCAATGAAAGGAGAAAAAGCAGGTCAGCAACACTCCGACAGTGAACGCTGTAACCGGCAGGGAGGCTAAGCCTACCATGCCTTAAATACATGGAAGGGTCAATCAAAGAGGGAAAGCCCAGCAGGAAAATAATTGATTATATAAAGCTGCGGTGGCGCCTGGCTGCCCAGTTGACTGGGTCGTGGTGGTAAATTGAAAAGTGTCCTGGCCGTCACCATGGCAACGGCCTAGTACAGAAGAGGTTGAATATCTGAACATTGCATATCCTACTACTCCAGTTTTGTATATCCTGTCCAAGGTACACAAGGATGCTAATAATCCCCCTGGCCGCCCCATAGTTGCAGGCACAAAATCTTTGACCTCCAATATATCTGAATGGGTGGATGTCCAGTTACAACCTATAGTTACTAAAAATAAATCTTATTTAAAACATACAGGTGATGTTCTGAGGAGACTTAAGGAGATCCCATGGGAAGATGGATGGTTTTTGATTACGGCGGATGTGAAGTCCCTGTATATGTGCATTGCACATGAGGATGGCCTTAGAGCCATTAGATACTTTTTGGAAAGGGAAAATACTGAATCCTCAGTTACGGAATTGATATTGGAAGGGATTAGTTTTATTCTCACCAATAATTACTTTCATTTTGAGGGTCGATATTATTTGCAACACGTTGGGATGGCCATGGGCACCAGGTTTGCCCCTAGGTATGCCAATTTGTTTCTGGCACATTGGGAGGATCAGTTTATTTGATCTGCCGGTGAGTTTGGGGCGAACCTGGTGTCCTAGATGAGCTATATAGATGACGTGTTGCTTATCTGAAAGGGGGACCGTCCCAGTCTTGATTGTTTTCTAAATATTTAAATATTAACAGCATTAATGTTGAATTCTCCTTTGAAGTCAGTGAGGTTTCTGTGAACTTTTTGGATCTTAATATTTATATAGTGGAGAACCAAATTCATACCAAAACTTTTAAAAAACCTACAGTCTCTAATTCTTATATAATAGCCACCAGTGAACATCATAAGAGATGGTTAGAAAACATTCCTATGGGTCAATTTCTCCGCCTTAAAAGAAACTGTTTGGATAAAGAAGTATTATCTTATCAAATTATTCAGATGAAACATCAGTTCTTATAATAAGGGTTACAATCAAACTGTTCTTGAAAAGGCCATACACAGAATAGGGGATATAGAGCAGGAATCCATTCTAAAGAATGCAGGGTCCCTACAGTGAGTTGCAAAGGAGGCATTTGAGGGCAAATCTAGAAACCAGGTAATGGACCAACATCCAGCCCGCATACAGTAATGTCTGGATCAATCTTCATGGGAGTAATTCCCAAAGATCTGGTAAACTTAATGTCCAAAGAGTTCCCAGCGGTACCATTGTCCAAGAAAGCAGAGATGGAGATAGTGTGCACCAAAGGAAATTGAGACTGGAACCAAAAGAGCATTTTTGGAAGATATAATCTGCAGACCTAGACAAACCTCTTCCTCGTCCTCTAGGTCTGCCCTTTTACCGGATTGTTAGGACAGGAATGGAGAAGGTGGCCTTTGTTGCCACATTATAAACAAAGGCCCAAGGTATGTATCCTTGTTCTCTTGTCCGGAGGGAGACAATAAGTCTCTAACTGCAAAGGCTCTGTAGATTCCATTGTAGGAGAAGTTGAGAAAAGAGGTGTATCGGATGAAGGGGCTTCCTTCTCAGCTCTTCTCTCTTTGATAAGTCTATCAATTTTGATAGCCAGTTGCATAAGTCCTTCCAAGTAAGTGGGCGAAGGATAATGAACTAGAGTGTCCTTAATTTGATCGGACAAGCCTAGGCGGAACTGACTGCGTAATGCTGGGTCATTCTACTCGCTGTCGGTGCACCACTGCTGGAACTCGGCTGAGTATTCTTCAGCGGAGCACCGGCCTTTCTTCAAGGATCTTAGTTGTGACTCAGCAGAAGCCACATGATCCGGATCATCATACAAGAGACCTTATGCATTAAAAAACGGTAAAGTAGGGCTATCAGAAGGCAAGCCAAACGCCTAGGTTTGAGGGTCTTCTTGAAAGAGTGAAATTACTTTTCCCACTCTCTGTTGCTCAGAGCCAGAGGAACGCGGTTGCAAGCGAAAATATAGTTTTCTCTCCCTGAAATTGTGGAACAAGGTTCTATCTCCAGAGAAATGATCCAGCAGATTTAGCTTGGGCTCAACCGCTGGTACCCCAGTGGCTTGTGAGGTTCTGGAGACTTCCTATTGCGCAGATAAGTGGTTTGACAATCCCTGGACCATCTGGGACAGAGTCTGGATTTGACCAGCCAACACCTGTGCTGGAGTAGTATTAGTCCCGCTCTCATCCATCAGGCCAGTTATTCCAAAGTTTTTAGTGGCCGGTTGTGAGGAAACGGGGTGCAACGGGACTGAGAACTTTGTATTCAACACCTGTTTCTCACGGTTTAATGTACTATTTAATCTTTGGCCCTGTCTAAGTATATACACCAGAGCATTGGTGTATTATGTGTATTATTTCCTGTTATTAGGTACATTTTGCCCTTGCTATTACCTGCAGTATTGTATGAAGTATAAATATAATGAATATTGCCATACTGTGTGAAAATAACAGCAGCAGTCATTTTGCTTGTGTTAGCTAATGTAATTACCATTTGTCTCAAATGTCCATTGTTATGAGGTGCAGCTTAGATTAGGTTTGTAATCAGAACAATGTCTGAGGTAACTAGCTGGCAGCCAATGTTAATTAGCTAGGTCACCAGGTAATCTGAGAGGTAATGAGGTTAGAACTTCTAAATGATATGCAAAGTGCCTTCACAGTAATATATTGGCTAAAATAACATTGAGAAATGTATCAATATATATCAATATAAATGTTATTGTATCAAAATGTATCACAGATTCAGATGGGTAACACTGCTGATACAATGTGTAAAACGTATTATTGTTTCATGTAAGCATGCAATGTCATTCCCTGCTTTAATATTGTAACCCCATGTTTAGTGTATCCAGCCCAAAATAGCTAATTGAGTCAAGTCATCCCATTGCATAATCAAGGTAGCAGAGACTGTATGTCTAACAGCTAAATTGTCCACTGAGAGACCCTTACTGTAAGGGGGAGGTCTGAGACCTTCGACCCTAATTCCTGTGGATACAGCAAAGAATATAGGGAGAGGTGAATGCCAAGGGAGCTATTGTAGCTTGGAGGATCCTGGTGTACAGGAGATCAGCATTAAAGACTCTGGGCCAGGCATTGTGGTGCCGTTGGAGGAAACCCTACCAGGACAGGGTCTGTGTGAGTCAGTAACCCAGGCTGGGCGACACCATAACTGTTTTGCTAATTGGTAGTGGTAATATTGCGGGAGGATAAGACTCTGAAAGAGACAGAGATTATTACTTTGGAGTGCTGACTGCAAGAGGCTGCTGGAGGATACATGCTACCATTTACCCTGTAACTTGTGAACGCCTTGTGGTGTTGTGCTGTCGTAATAAAGTCTTATTTTGGATATATTCTGGTCTACCCGAGTGAGTTGAATCCCACAGAGGGTAATTGCCATCCCAGCTAAGGATGGTATCTTCACACCGGTTATAATGTTAGGATCACAGCTATTGATAAGCCTTTAGAACTGGAATAGAAGAGGTCTTCACCTATAGCAGCTGCCTTTCCCATAGAACTTTATACGTTCGCCAGTACTTGAATGCCCCAGGACTTATCTCTATGGTAGTAGAGGCTTATCAGGATAACCGGAGTGCTGGACAGGAAACTTGAAGACTGGAGGCGGAAGCCAAGACAGGCCTGGGTAGTGGGTCCGTAGCCAGGTCAGGGTACAGGTCCGGAGGTCAGGGCTGGCAGCAATCAAGCAGGTCCAAAGTCAAGTGAAGGTCAAGGTCACAAGCAGAGAAGCTAGATCCCATATCCAAGCAAAAGGTCAGGGCATCAGGCAATCAGGCAAAGTCCAAAGGTTCAGGCACAATGGAAAAATCAATCAGGAATGTCAGGAGACAAACAGGTCAGCAACACACAGGCAGTAAACACTATAAACGGCAGGGAGGCTAATTCCTCCCTGCCTTAAATACATGGAAGGACCAATCACAGAGGGGAAGCCCAGCAGGAAAATAATTGATTATATAAAGCTGTGCACGAGGCCAGCTGCCTGGGTCGCTACGATGAATTGAAAAGTGTCCCAGCCGTTACCAAGGTGACTAAAACTGGAAGTGGTGTTCCAGTCGACGCAGTCGACGCAGCCAGGAGCAGGAGTGAGTCGTGGCGACTCGGGCACCGCCGCGGCTCGTGACAGCCAGCAGATTTGAATCATGCAATACAGACATCACTATACAAATAATGCAGAACCAGTAACTGGTGAAAGATCAGGAATAAACTTGGACAAGATAAACGAGTCAACAAGCATGTATACATAACACAAGGCATGAAGGCAGGAGGGGTCTTTAAATAGTGCAGGTCACCAATCAGCTGTTCAGGGAATGAACACCTACATTGCAGCCCAGAACTAATTGAAATCAGGATGCAGAGAACAGTTCTTCAGAGGGAGATAAACCTACACAGCAGCTCAGAGTTGATAGAACACAAAAATGCAGGTAGCAACCAGCTGAACACTAACACATATGATTTGTATTGTCCTGTCTTTCCTCTCTCTGAGCTTTGCAAGTAAAAGTTCAGAATAGAAAAAAATTACTAACTATAAAAATATATAATAGAAAGCATCCCAATATTTACGGGTTTACCTACTGCGGGTGCTATTTAGCTGTTTGGCATCCATCTCAGGGTCCATCCATAAATCGCTTGTAGCAGATTCAACTTAAACAATGTTTTCCTTTTGCAGGGACAGCTCCAATTAGCTCAGCGCAAATACACAGGCTGTTTGCAGCCTGTAACCTCTAATGTGAACTCAGCACATGCGCCTACTGCCAGCAATCACAATCTGGCACCAAATTCCAAATTACTGCACGAGCATACCTTATACAGCTACCCTGTATACCATCCATGCTACACATTGTTATGGTTGCCATGGAGTCCCCAAATTTGCTTTCGGTTGTTCATGAACTGCCTTATAGTTTCTCGCAATTTACGAATACACATTTTTTTGGGTAACAACTGATTGCGCTTTTCCACAACTATTTCACCACCAGTAAATAATACACATAGGTCGCTCAGATAGGTCACTTGAACATGGGCAGGAAAGAGTTCCTATGGTAAAATTGGATAGTTCTGGTCACAGTTAAAGCTTGTTCTGCTAGTATGTGAGGGGATCACAATTAGGTGAAAGTATTATTTATATATACTTTAACTGGCAGAATGGTGTGACTCTTAATCTTATTTTTTGACTTACAAAAATTAATTATTATAGAGATTTTTTGCATTTACATTTTTTCCACAATTTGTTTTCTTTAGAGGTAGTTTTGCTTGTAGATTGGCGAATTTAGTATGTTCATGTCATTGTGAAATCACTGATGCATTTTTTGTGACACTTTTCTTTTTTTTTGCTCTTTGAATAATTGAAGACTTTATATGGGTTTTTCTTGGAAAAGCGCTAACATTCTTCCATTTTACTCTTGCAGCATTGATCATTGCTACACGTTTATTAGTTTTAATGCATATTAGCATAATCTATGTATTTCTGCCTAACTCTTTACCGTCTAAAACGTCAATCTTATACCTGTGTTTCATCCTCATAAATGATGAATTCTTGAACCCGAATGCAAATTAATTTAGAGACTGACCACTCTATTTTGGAAACAATACTGGCATATAAGGCAGGCACAGCTTCACAGGAAAAATAATAAAACTACCAGGTACTTGCCATTTAGCTTCTGCCAAAGCCATGAATGCCCGAAATTATGCAGATTAAAAAAACTGAAAGGCATCATTTCTAAAGTCATAATTTTTGCTAAGTGTGCATTTAGTCTCCCTAGGTTGCACCTTGCTGTACGTTTTCCTTCTGTTTGATACATCCAGCAGTGATAATTGGCAGTTATAGCCATGGCTGCTTTGGAAATTTCCTGTGGATTTATTGAAAACATTAATGAATTGTTGAAAACATGTATTGAAAACATTAAGTGCCGATGTTGACAGTTTGCTCTTGACAATTGTCATCTGGTGCATCTTCAGTCTCCGTATAATCAACATGTACACTATAATCACTCTCCTTAGCAGCAAAGGCAATAATAATGTTAGATGTACAAGTAACATGTTCATTTGCAGTTTTGAACTGCCATCTGCTGACTATAATGCCTGTATAAATGTTGGATCAGGGTTGACATTACGAACTTTGTTCCCTAGTGGCATTGACTGAGATTTTGTGCATATACTACATACTTGCCGATCGGCATGTTTTCAATGTCACTCAGAATTTCTTTTCCAAGCCAATGTATTTCAACTTGCAACGGCAACTGGTCTTTTACAAAATGTATGGCTCTCATTTCTTGTTGCTTGCTTGTAAGCAAGGGCATAACTACCGCCCGTAACCTGGTGACACATGTCTATCCACTCCGGAGGTATGAAAAATCTGAATACTTATCAAAAGGGGCTCTAATGCATATGCATTGACCCCCGGGCATGCTCAGAAGAGCAGAGTAGGGACCTTAGGGGTCCCCACATTGCCGCTTTAATTTTCTATTGACAGACGTTGCGATGACGTCAGCCTGCAGTGTCAAACACTTCTCCAATCTGAATCACTTGCTGTCAGCTTGGCGCTCCCATCGAAGATCTCCAGCGTCGGGTCGAAGGCAAATCTGTTTATTTTCCAATCGGTTTTTCATAATTTCGGATTTTCTTTGTAGAGTTTCTCCATGTCGGAACAGTGGTAACCGTACAAACGATTACCAACGCCACCAAATAGTACATTATATAGAACAATCTGTATGATAATGTGACCAGCAAGACATTATATGCAAAGGAACATTTCAGTCAAGATGCAATATGCCAAGTAACAACTAGAAATGAGCGAATCAATTGAATTTCAACAATATACGATTTAATTCAAGAATTAGTCCAGATTCATCAAAATTTGACAAACAATTTATGTGCCTTGGATACTTGGGCTACTTACAATGCATAAAATGTAAAGGTGCCAATCAGCAAGCATCAAAAAATGTCACATGCCAGTAGACTTATAAAAGGCTTTTACAGCCCCTCTAGCACACATTGCTCCTAAATTGTTCTAGGTGAAAGTCTGTGAATGTAACATGTAATGTTTGATGTGATTTATCAGTCACCTGGCCTCTGACTAGCCTAATCTGTATCTATGCATCTGTTATGTGTACACATGGGGGTAAATGAATCATACCCCGGTTTTCTCAACTCGCGGGAGAACGGCGTCTTCGCAGCTTAAATTTAAAGCGGCGCTGCCTTGTAAAGGGAAGTTTCCCTTTTCAAGGCAGCGCCGCTTTAAATTTAAGCTGCGAAGACGCCGATCTCCCGCGAGTATCGGTGCTTCTACACTGTAGAAGCTGTTTGCTGCGTCTCTCTTAATTTTTTTTTTTTTTACACAAGCATGTTCCGGATGGGATCTTACAAATCTGCGGCCCTCCTGGTCAAGAAGAACTGAAGACTTCAAGCAACAAGGGGGGCTTTTTGCCCAAGAAGAACAGAAGACATTTCAAGCAGGGACTTTCGATTTGCTAATTATTTTGGGACATTTCAAGCCGGACTTTGGATACAAAGTTATTTTGGACTTGGTCAAGCCGGACTATTGGATATAAATTTATTTTGGACTTGGTTTATAGACATTTTAGGATTAAAAGCTGCTGACAACAGATGAAAACATCAGTGGTGAGTATTTTGGGGATTTATTATTTTTAATAAAATTATGTGGTATAAATGAGGGTGTTTTGTGTCTTTATTGGGTTTTTATTATTTTTATTAAATGTATGTGGTTGTAAACAGGGTGTGGTGGGTTATTTAACATTTTCTTTTCTGGAACTACAGGTCCCAGCCAGCCGTGGGTGTCAGGGCATGATGGCACTTGTGGTTCTCCAAGTGCCAACATTCCCTGACTGCCATGGGTGTGCTCGTGCTTGTAGTTACACAAGTATCAGCATGCCCACACTGTATAAGGCAACCCGGACTTGCTGGGACTTGTAGTTCCACAAAACAAAATGGTGCATGTTTTAAACCACAAAAGTTTAATATAAATAATAAAAACCCAATAAAAACAATATACACCCTCATTAATACCACATATATTTATTAAAAATAAAAAAAATACTTACCATCAGAATTCTCCTTCTTTCGTCAGCCGCTTTTAATCCAAAAAATGCTTGAACCATGTACAAATATTTTGTAATTCCAAAGTCCATCTTGAAAAGTCCAAAATAAATTGTAATTCCAAATGTCCAGCTTGAAAAGTCCAGAAAGAAAGAAAATGCAAATGCTTGTGAATGTTTGTATGTATAACAAATACTGACCTGCATATTGATATGGTTTTGGTCTGCTGGACTTCATGTCATGTTGCAAATTTCTATCTCCCAATCTTTCATTCATGCCTTGGTATGTCACAAATATCTAGTGAGGGCATAGACTGAATATTGACTGAGCACGCAAAATTACTTCCTCTACTTTGTGCAGGTGATGGTTAAATTTTAACATCTTCATTACTTTTTGCTACTAGAATATAATATAAGCTAATGTATAATAAAATAATATCCTGGAAGACAATATTGGTAGTTTCATAGTTATGCAATGCATGTTGTACAATTCTGCTAGTAAGTTGTTTATGTGTAACCAATAATAGTAAATGGTTTTATTTGCAGTGCCATTATAACAAAAAAGGGAATTAAATGTAAATGTTTTGTTGGTGTTACTTACAGTTGCTGATTTTTTGGGGGATCAACCATTAAACTGCTGCATACATACTATATTTCTTACATGTGAGTACAATTAGTCTTTGCAATACATTGTGTAAAACTTAACTTACTTATCTCTTAACAATCCTCTTCCTGAAACAATCCCCTTCCTGAACAGATTCTAAACATATAGAAGAGGCCCACAATATCTAGGACATTTTATGTGCGATTATTAATTTATCTCAACTGTACACACTGTTTTTTGATTATACTTGAAATTCAGTATTTACCAATAATATTTCTCTGTTAGCACTGGGAATTATACATATTCCTCATTGTACTATCCACAGTGCCATCTTGTGGTAAAAACATAGATTCAACTTAAACTGGAGAATTTTGCTTTTGGTGGCAATTTAAATCACTCACATACATCCATTTAAGAGGAGTAAGTTACCAAAACAAAGAAAATATAGTAAAACTGGAATTTGGGATAGAACCCAGACCCTAATGTAGATGAATTCCAAATGGACAATTGAGCAGCCACATCTAAATATAATTATAATTACTAATTCTGACATGCTATGAACACAGAGGATCAGGAAATTTCCCTACAATCCCCTCATTATTTTAAGATTATTTTTATAGAAAAGAAAGATAAACAATCATTCTGCAAGTAGAGCCTTGTAAGTTGCATTTATTAAAATATGTGGTATCTGTCTTAAGGTGGCACAGTGGTTAGCAATTAAAATAGCAGCATACAGTACAAGGCATTACCAAATAAACATTCATCTGTGACATAACAGGAACAATATTTAACTTTTTAAGAAAATATTAATAAAGCCCAGTTTCTAATATGACCAACTTTTTATTAAACTTTTTCAGGTAAGCGTGCTGTGATTAATTTATCTTTAGGTCTATATCATCCTTCACCCGTCCTGCAACACACACCTATGTCCACATTGCCCCTTTATTACTCCACTCACCTCTAGTAAACACTCATGAACTCATTTCCTATTTAAATTCTATAGTTGTAACAGCCTCACCCTGTTGCCAGAAACTAAAAGGACACACATCTTACAATCATCTTTCCTATCTTTCTTTATCCCTGCTTCTATTAGCTGGTGACATATAACCTAATCCTCACTTCTCCCACACAGATATATCTGAACATTACCGAAATCCGGCATGCACCACCTGTGTACCATCTCTTCCAAAGGCCTTTAAATGTGCCCTTTGGAATGCAAACTTCCTTATATGACCTCTTCCTCTCAAACAACCTCAACCTTCTGATAATAACAGAAACATGGCCCACGCAATCAGATACTGTCTCACCTGCAGCCCTTTCACACGGTGGCCTCCATTTCACCTACACCCCAGACCAGGAGGCAGACAAGGAGGGTGGGTTGGACTACTTCCCTCCCCACAGTGCACATTCTCAGTTCTACCAAATGTTCCATCACTCACGTTCACATCTTTTGAAGTACATACTGTTAAGATTTTTATTTTTTTTTAAATACGTTTTATTAATAACATCTGATTTTGAACAGCATTACAAAATATAAAACTCTTGAAAGGTACATTAGTGAGATGACAAATGCATATACAAATTTAACAGTGTGTATGACACTCTCTCACAGTGCTTTTACAAAACAAATTCAGCTTCATATAGGCATGGTACCATGAAGATGTTATTTTGTTTTAAATTATACAAATAAAAGGAAAAAGATAAAGAAGGGGGAGTAAGGGGGGTATAGGGCAAAATGGGGGGGATGGGAAAGAACAGATTGGGAAGGTTAGGGGAAGGGAAGAGGAATTCACGCTTTTATGTTTTTAGCAGAAGGTAATAGTTCAATCTGGGATTTCAAGTAACAAATCAGGTATGACTAGAATTGAAGCAGGGGTAGGTTGTAATATGAAGCCCATGGAGACCAGACTTTGTTGAAGGACACGGAGGAGCACCTAAGCACACTGGTGATGTATTCCATCTGATAAGTGTGCCAGACTTGACCACAGACCATTTGGAGCATTGGGGACGTGGGGTTCTTCCAGTGAGCAGCTATTTGGCAGGTAGCTGCACTGATTATATGCCGAAGAAGCTTATGGGTGTGTGTTGGAAGGTCTGGGAGAGGTAGAGGCAGTAATGCGTGCTTAGGATCGGAGGGTATGGGAGTATCAAGAATAGCTGTTGCTAGTGCGAGAACTTCTGTCCAGAACGGGCGCAGTTTGGGACAGTCCCACCAAGTGTGCATGAAGGTGCCAGTGTGGCCACAATCTCTCCAACATGTTGGACTTGTTTAAGGATATATAATATGGAGCCTAGAGGGGACGTAGTACCATCTATGCAGCAATTTATTGGCGTTTTCTTTGATACGGACATTTATGGAACAACATGCTGTCCACTCATAGATGTCCGACCATTCTTCTGGATCTAGGGATGTTCCCATATATGACTCCCACTGTGTCTGAAAACGGTCCTAAGCCTCCGTGAAGGTAGGAAGTAGGGCATTGTATAGCGTTGAGATTAGACCTTTTGAGGATGGTCCCGATAGACATAAGTTCTCAAACACAGTGGGGGATCTAGCAGATAACTGAGCCTTGACCTATTGGTGATAGTGTCTGATTTGTAGGTATTGGTGGAACTGTCCCATCGTGAACCCACACCATTCAGTCAATTCTGAGAACTGAGGGAAAGTTAGGGTCCTTGTTATGTGGTTTAGCAATAGTAATTTACCTTCCCCTGCCCATTTTGTGCACATAGGACGTGATAGGCCTGGTGTGAAAGCTGGATTCAACCAAAGAGGTATAAGTATCTGGGGTGCGGGAGATAGAGATGCAATTCTACTACACCGAGACCAGAGTGAAAGGGAGAGGGCTATTACTGGATGGATTCGAGAGGGGGCTGGATGCTGTGCAGCAGAGAGCCAGAGGATAGAAAAAATCGGTGAGCCTCCTAATAGATCTGATTTTATATCAACCCAGACCCTGGTCCCAGGCGGGGAGTGCCATCAGACACACTGAGCTAGACGTGCCGCATAGTAGTAATTGTAGGATACGCGCAGAGATCCTGGATCTCTTACTTGACCAAATGAAGCGCATGATAGAAGTTTGTAGCATTTTAAAAGTAGAGGGAGGAACTTTGATGGGGAGGGTATGGAAAAGGTAAAGCAGCCTGGGGAGCAAATTCCTCTTCACTTATGTAATCCGGCCCACCCAAGAGATTATCAACTTGCTATCAATAGGGGGTAGTTTGTTTGGTAGAGGTCTTCTACCTTTCTAGTAATTGCTATACCCAGATATTTGATATCGGAATTCCAGTGAAATGGAAAATTTAGCTCCAGAAGCTGCTTCAAATTCAATGGTATATTGAGATCCAGAATATCCGTCTTGGCTGTGTTGACCTTAAGGTTAGAGACTATCGAAAAGTTATCAAGCTCCTGAAATAGATTTGGTAATGATGTTAGGGGATTAATAATGGTGAGGAGGATATCATTTGCGTAGAGCGCAATCTTATAGATGCTGGAGGATAGCTGTATGCCAGAGATGTCGGGGTTTTGTCGTATTTTCAAGGCCAGTGTTCAATGGTGAGTGCAAACAGAAGTGGGGAGAGGGGGCGTTCCATTTTGAATTTGAAAAGATGGGGAGGAACACCCATTCACCTGGACAGAAGCGGTTGGGTTAACATACAGGGCGGAGGCCCCTTTAAGAAAGCGGTCTTTGAAGCCATAAGCCGAGAGGGTCTTCAACATGAAGGGCCAGCCAATGCAGTCAAATGCCTTTTCAGCATCAAGAGATAAAAGGAGGGAAGGTCAAACTGTTAAGATTTTTAACCCACTCTCTATGCGTATTGCTGTCATCTATCACCTCCACTGGACCACACCAACAATTTCTTGAACACTTCTCTGCATGGCTCCTTCACTTCTTATCTTCTGACATCTCCACCATCATCATGCATGATTTCAACATCCCTATTGCTAATCCACGTTCTAATGCTGCTTCCAAACTACTCTCTCTAAGATCCTCACTTGACCTCTCCCAGTGGATTGATGGCCACTGTCTTGATCTAGTTTTCTCTAGACTATGCTCAGTTTCTGATTTCCTTAACACTTATTTCCCCCTCGCAGATCATCATCTCTTTAGCTACTTGCGCACCCTCAGTTCTTTACCCTCCCTGCTGTCAAACTCTTCCAAGCCTCCTTCCACCAGCAAGAATATTAACTCTACTGATTTCCAGCAGTTTTTCACCTCTCTTCAACACCTTCTCTGCCCAATTTCTACATTCTCCTCCCCATGAAAGGGCAGTACCTCATTTTCACCAAACCCTAGCAACTGCCTTTTTTCAAATGGCTCCAGCGACTCTTCATAATTTGTGTAGACTTCGTTGTCAACCATGGCACACTAAAGTAACACGAAATTTACAAAAACATTTTTGTAAAGCAGAACATCACTGGCATAAATCTTGCATCTCTAATGACTTAATCACGTATACCTCTATCTGCCACTCCTATGAAAATGCTCTGGACACTGCAAAGCAAACATACTTCCAATCTCTAATCTGTGCTCAGGCTGCTAACCCCAAATGCTTTTTTAACACATTTAAATCTCTTCTAAACCCTACCACCCCAAACCCTCCGACTACCACCTGTGCCCAGGATCTTGCTTCCTATTTCAAAGACCAAATTGATAAAATCAGACTTGAAATGGTATCATCTCCCTTTACAAGCAATCAGCTCAATTCCTTTGTGGCATCCTCTGACACCCTCCCTTAATTTGATCCCACAAAGGAAGAGGAAGTTTCTACTCTCTTCTTATCTTCCTACTCTACCTCCTGTCCTCTTAATACCATACACTCACAAATTGGTAGGTTCCTGTCTCCTGTGCTTATTCCACCTCTAACTAAAATCTGTAATCTCACTCTCTCTCGCTACTGGTATCTTTCCATCACTATTCAAGCATGCAGTGATTACTCCTATTCTGAAAAAACAAAATTCTGACCTAAACTCTCTCACAAATTAACGTCCCATCTCTCAGCTCCCATGACCCTCCAAGCTGCTTGAGAGACTTGCCTACACTTGCCTCACACACTTTCTTACAGCAAACAACCTACTGGAATCTCTTCAGTCAGGCTTTCACTCTCAACTCTCCACAGAGACTGCACTGACCAAGGTTGTCAAGGATTTGGTCACAGCAAAAACTAAAGGCCATTACTCTCTTTTAATTCTCCTAGATCTCTCTACTGCAGTTGACACTGTTGACCACTCTCGCCTCATACAAACGCTACAATCTCTAGGTCTTGAAGGCACTGTCCTATCCTGGTTCTCATCCTACCTAGCTAATCGCTCTTTCAGTGTTAATTTTTCTGGATCCACCTCTGCTCTGCTTCCTTTATAAGTTGGAGTACCACAAGGCTCAGTCCTAGGTCCTCTACTGTTCTCTATCTACACCACTTCTCTTGTAAAAAGAATCTATTTTGGATTTCAATATCATCTCTATGCGGATGATACATACATTTATCTATCCTCTCCTGATTTCTCACCATCTGTGTTGTCTCGCATTACTGACTGTCTTTCTGCCATTTCATCTTGGATGTCCTCTTACCAACTGAAACTTAATCCTTCAAAAACAGAATAAATAATATTACAACCCAAAAACAGAAGCTTCCTGCCTGACATTTCTATTTCTGTTCATAACATGACCATAAATCCCACCCTGCAAGCTCGCTGCCTAGTTGTAATCCTTGACTCACAACTATCATTAGTTCCCCACATCGACTCTATATCTAAATCATGTTACATACATCTAAAAAACATTTCCAGAATATGCACATATCTCACACAAGACACTGCAAAAACCTTAATTCATGCATTCATCATCTCCTGCATCGACTACTGCAATTCCCTCTTTACTGGTCTTCCCAAAATCAGACTCAAACCCCTACAATCTATTTTGCATGCAGCTGCTAGATTTATTTTCCTTGCAAACTGTTCTTCCTCTGCTGAGCCACTCTGTCAGTCTCTACATTAGTTGCCAGTTTTTCAACCAATCCAATATACAATTTTTCTACAAACATATAAGGCCATCAAAAAACCGGCACCGACATACATCTCCTCGCTTGTCTCAAAATATCTCCCAACTCGACACCTCCGTTCTGCACAAGATCTGCGTCTCTCTTCCACTCTCATCACATCCTCCCATTCCCTATTACAGGACATTTTTCAGGCTACACCCACTTTGTGGAATTCCCTCCCTTGCACAATATGACTTTCCTCTAGTATTCAAACCTTCAAACGTTCTCTGAAAACCCACCTCTTCAGACAAGCTTATAATATTCCTCAACCAGCATCTTAATCTCCCTAGGTTACCCTATTACCACCCTCTACACAGCTAACACAAGGAAACAACGCTCTGACCAACATTGCTGTGTGACTAAACATACAGCTCACTCAATGCTTTTTACCTTTTGCATTCTAGCTGGACCAATATGCAATATGATGTAGCACTTACCCTTGTGTATCAAACTCCCATTGTCCCATAGATTGCAAACTTGCGAGCAGGGCTCTCTTACCTCTCTGTCTGTATGTTTTACCCAGTATTGTTTTATTTATGTTTGTTTCCAATTGTAAAGCGCTACGGAATTTGCTGGCGCTATATAAATAAATGTTAATGACGATGATAATGTGATAATGTGATTCAGGGTCCTTATTCGGTCCAAGTTAGTTTTCACATGCCGAATTGTGTATTGAATCTACTATAAGGATTCACCATAAATTTCTCACCTGTGACTTTATTTTTAATACACACACACAGTTAAATCTTTTTTTCACATTTGGGTTTGTCAGTGATAGCCTCCTCAATCTACTCCCTGATTTAATGTATTACCATATATTCCCCCAATCACCTCTATTTTGTCAGGGAACGTCTCCTGACTATCTTTGCCAGTCACAAACTGCACTCTGCGCACTATTGACTTGGAAGTGTTTACTGTATGGTGTTACAGATGATCCCAGCACTTAATTTTCCTCTCACCTATTGCACAGGTTACAGATTTGCAGAATTGCCCCCTAACAGCGCTCACTCAACCACAACCACTTTGGTTTTGCCACCACCTATTGAATAAGGGCAATAGGATCCCAATATACTGTCTCACACTGGCACATAAGGCGCACTCCTTGTTGCACACAGGTTAGCAAGGCACACATCAGCAATCAAAGGGGTTAACACTTAACCCCTCAAGGCTCTATGACACAAATGTATATGCAGGCACACACTCTGCTTGGTATACAAATTTATTCACAATTCACACCTCAGTATTTTAAAGGTTAGCATGGTCAAGCAATCTTCTTCATAAAAGGCTGTGAATTTGGCTAGAGCAATAAGGACAGCACTTATTACAATTTAGATTTAATATACAAAAAGTACAATGCTTACAGGTTATGAAAATCAATTAACAAACAAATAAAAAACAAATGGGATAAAAGAACAGAGCATAATTTATGTATAATAATCTGTATGCCTGGGGCAGGCAGAAGAGATGGGCAATCCTTCAATTAGATTAAACCCCAAGACCTGACAATTTCTTGTAACTAGTCTCAGCTTTTTAAAGACACTAGTACACTTTTCTCCACCTCCAGGGAGTTGTGGTCTGTGACACTGTTTACAACCACAATTTGCATGTTCCCTGATTTAATACCCAATTCTACTATGTAACCTAACTTTCCTGTGGAGTGTCACGCAGAACCAATCTTATTATTAATAGATCCACTATGAATTTACAAATTTTTTGATAGCATACAGGCCTAGGCACAGTGTATTAGTTGAGTTTATACACATTTCCTCATCTTCTCTGTGTGACAGCATGCTTTATTTGATGTATGGGCTGCCCTTCATCATGCTATTTATGAATACGTGGTCGATCACAACTTTTATTGATTTTAAGTGGTATTTTGGAAACTGAAATATATTTGTCTATACAAAATATATCAATTCCTCACGTGGTCTCCTTGTATAAGACCACAAGCTGTGAACGGCTCCCTCCCGTCTGTCCAAAGACTCTTTAGGTGTCAAAAAAACTCTCCTATGTCAGGATGTAGTTCACTCCAGGGGTGTTTGAAGCTGCTCAGCTTCCCCTGAAAGTGGTGCTGTTATCTGTTAACATAGAGGTGGGCAGAGCCACCAAGTAAACACACACCAGACCCTCTGACTTCACATTTTACACCTTAGTAGCTCAATTTATCAATGGATTAATTTGATATACCATATTTACACTGCAGTTATGATTAGACCTTATTCCCCACAGTTGCAAATGCAGAACTTGAAACCGTATGTGAGATCCCCTTACCAACAGGTTGCGCCAAGAGGCAGAGTTTCTTCATGCCTCACATACCTCTCATGCCTAGTGACTATCCTTTTGAGTTGAAGTGCATGCAGTTCCTCATCAAGATGTGTTTTGACATCACTATCAACAAATTAAGGATTGACTTCAGGAATCTATGCAAGAAACATCAATAAGAAGAACCTCCACATCTGGGCCTATACTGGAAGAAGCAGTAACATTGTTTACAATAAAGCATCGGTATCACATATACATTGTAAATGAAGCATTAATTTAGAACAATTACAAATATATTTGGAAAAGAAGAGGCATGGCAGATGAAAAGTCTTTAGATGATAATATAAGAAAGCAAAGCCCCTTCGAGAATATATAAACACATTTTAATTAAAAATTAATAGAAACTCACAAAAATTTGTCTTGGGTTTTCAAATTTTTAACAGATGCTTGTCAGGATTGGGAACAGAGGCTGAAATAGAAAAAGTGGCAGACTCAGGTGTTCCAATGCTCATGTAAAATTACACAAGTGCTAAGAGGACAGATCCACAGTTAGGATTGGTTTACTCACTTAGGCATTGTGCTCTATATCAGTTTGAATTCTTTTCATTGTTTGACCCTGCTTGTTCTGACTATTCTTTCTCTGTCATGACCACTGTTTGTGACCCAAAAAATTCTGCTAGCCTACTACCCCAATTTTTGGATGGTTTCTCACTATTCTTGCCATTTATATTACTGTTCCTTTGTTTGTTTATTGGGTTTTTTTTGTCTTTGCATAAAGATCTAGGGCCTGATTCATCTTTAAACTCAATATAAACAAAAATTTTATTTGTAAAATGAGCACAGAACTTGCAGCTCAGCCCCTCTAATCCCAAATAGGCTGCCATGTCTGTATTAATACCTGGCTCTAGCCCCACTAATATCAATTACAGAGCAGCTCTGAGTACTGCTGATCTCAGCCCCACTAAACCCCTGAGCAGACCTGAGCTACGCTGAGCTCAACCCAACTCAATGAGTAGGAAAACCTGCTACATATGCTCCCCATCCCACTGCAAGGCTATCTTTGACAGTGAGAATTCAATGGAAATAGTGCACAGTAAGATCACTAGAATCATTAAGCTGACAGTTGTATTCATATATTGTAAAGGGAAGTTTCCCTTTACAAGGCAGCGCCGCTTTAAATTTAAGCTGTCATGTCGCCTATTTCCGGCGACTTGTACAACCCGCACTATGATATATTTACCCCCAGGTCAGTGAATAAACAGATTTCCAGGTATTGCAGAATGGCTGGTATAATGCAGATATCAGGTTTATCTCCAGGAGAAGATACAGGTGAGTGGTAAATGCTTTACAGAGAAGCAGGAACTGGCTAAGCAGGGATTTCCACAGGAACAGAGAAAAGCAAGGCAGTAGTCCAAGGGTAAACAAACAGAAACATTAATGACAAGCAGAAGGAATAGGGTGAGGCCGGCCTATATATGAGACAATCAGGTGCGGATGATTAACTAGCTGTGCTAGTTAACCCCTGATAGTGGAAAAAGACAGAACAGTAGCACCTCTGGTGGTTCATATGTACTGCAGGGTAACATAAAAAATAGAGTCCAAAATAATCCCAAAGGCAGGAGCTGCCGAGATGAAATAGCCTCCTGAGGTAATGCTGCAGTAGACACGAGGCAGATCCTGACAGCTTTTAGAATGTACAAGCATTAATTAAGTATCAATGCGCTAGCAGAGTGATAACAACATAAATAAGTATCAATTCTCTTAAAGACTTAGCCCTCCAAGTATCTGAAAGACTACAAAAAGTGATAGTTTGGTAAAGGTACTGCGAAGAAGCACACAGACGAAGAAGAGGACCACTAATCTGCTCAACGACAATGAACATATAAGCTTCCGGCAGCAGCCCTGTGAGGATTGGTAAAAAGTGGATTTTATACTCACGTTAAATCCATTTTCCTGAGTCCATCTGGAGGACTCAAATAGTTAACTTCCTACTGACAGGCTATATCCCCTCTGCAACCCCATGTGAACTTTAGAGCTGATCCGCTGAGACCCCGTTATGCACAGCCTAAAAATCCCCGACCACGCGAGTGGAATGGGCAGCAACACGGCTAGGCACATGCTGACCGGAACTGACATAGGCTTGCTTGATTGTGGATGTAATCCACCTTGCAATGGTCTGCTAAGAAGCCGGCCAACCCCGTTTATGGTCCTCAAAATGTATGAACAGAGAGTCAGTCCGTTGAATGACCAATGTTCATTTCACATAGATGCAGAGGGCATGAACCTCATCCAAATACGCCAAGGAGCTAGGTCCTGCAGAAGCAACTGCCTCCTGGAAGACTGGGATCCCAATCTCTTGTTCAGGTGAAAACCTGAAACCACCTTTGGCTGAAAAGACGGAACTGTTCTCAACACAGCCGTGTCATTGTGGAATATGAGATAGGGGAACCGACAAGAAAGGGCCCCGAGCTCAGACACCTGCTGTGCTGAAGCAATGGTTAGGAGAAATATCACCTACCACGTAAGGAATTTAAGCTCATTTGAACCCATTGGTTCAAAAGGAAACCTCTGAAGCATACCCATAACCAAGTTTAGGTCCCAGGGAGTCGTGGGCATGACATAAGGGGTCTGTATATGCAGAATCCCTTGAAGGAACATCCGTACCTCTGGAATATCTGCTATTTTCTCTTGGAAAAAGATAAAAAAGGCTGACACCTGGACCTTTAGGGAACCAAGTCGTAGACCTGCGTCCAAGAGAGAGGCTGGGCTACGGGAAAGATGAAAATGAGCTATGTGGCAGACACTTCGTTCGCACCACTTAATGTAGGCAAGCCACTCTCGGTAGTAAATGCGGGCTGAAGTCGGTTTCCTGGCTCACAGTATGGTGTCTACCACTCTGTAGGAAAGACCTCTGGACCGCCACAGCCTGGCCTCGAAGACCAGGCCACCAAGACCCACAGAGGCAAGTTCTGGTAATGATCCAGGCCCTGCCTTAGCAGGTCGCCACAAAGGAGCAAAAACCTTCCTGAAACTGCTAACCTGCTTATAATGTCTGTGGACCCAATGTGATGGAGCTAATCGGGATCCATCAGATTCACCAGAAGCTGCTCTGGAAAGGCCAGCAATCTCTGGGACTCTGTGAGGGACAGGGAGCCTCCCTGTCTGCTCAAAGGATCCTACTGAAAGCAGGACTAGGGCCCACCGAAAATTTGAAGTGGCTTGTGTCAACAGTATAATCAGGCTTTAGGCCTGTGGGCACCAGTAAATTGGGCACTAGGCCGCTGCCTCCAGTTCAGGCATTAGGCCTGTTGTGCCTTAGGAGCTTTTCTCTTTCACTTTTTTTCCTGCCATTTTACAGGTGTTCCTGTCCTCCAAGCTGGGGTCCTTCTTCCTCCCCTTATCCACTTGGTGTCACATCTGGATAAAGTTTTCCCACCAACACCATTGTTTCCCGACAAAACTT
Source organism: Mixophyes fleayi (assembly GCF_038048845.1). Lineage (NCBI taxonomy): Eukaryota > Metazoa > Chordata > Amphibia > Anura > Limnodynastidae > Mixophyes > Mixophyes fleayi. Next base: position 154,522,278 of record NC_134404.1, read on the forward strand.
ACTTTTTAATGTACAATATTGCCAATTGCTTAGGTCCATTTTTGTTATTTTCAAAAAGTCTTGCTCTGTTTTTATTCATATAGGATCCATTACGCATTCAAAGAGGACACAATTAGACTGGCCCCCATTAAAAGGTAGACTTTTGGTGTGTCTATTGAATTATTTTCACTGTTAGGCCTCAGTTAGGTTAGTACATCCCACCTAGTGCAAGGAGTTAGTTTTGTGCAGCATACTGGTCACAGTCAGTGTTGTTAGGACCAGAGCACTGCTGTTGTTGTTTTTGAATTCTTGCCTAGCATTAGAGTGGGTGGTAAATCTTTGGGAGGACTGTTGTGTTTCACCCCTTTGATAATAATCATCTTTAGCCACAGACTTCAAATCAAGAAAAGATGGCGTTACTACGATGAGTGTCCACAGTTCTGTGTAACTCTTGGTTGAGCCCTCAACCCTGTAAGATATTTATGTGGGAATCTTTCTTACTGCAAATATCTGTAGCTTCATGCCCAGGTCAAAACATGCTCAAGGTGTTGGCATCCGCAGTAGGGTACAGTTACCTTTTCCCATCACTACCACTTCCTCCCTAGGCCAGAACGAGAAGGCGCTTGCAAGTAGGTCGTTGTGAAGGTTAGTGTTGTTCCATAGGTGGACCAATCTGCCCAGAATTTGGGGATTAACTGGATGAAATTAAGTTTACACAAGCTGAAAAGGTCCCTTGGCAGCCACACCCCCAGATATTTAATTTGAGGGGGGTGCCAGGTGAAGGGGAAAGAGCCCCTAATGCCTTTTAGCATGAATGGCAATACAGAGAGATTCAGAGCCATAGATTTGATATAATAAATTTTAAAGTTTGACAGTGTCCCAAACCTCTCAAACTCTAGCATTAGCTTATGCAGTGAAATCAAAGGATTAGTGACCACTGTCAACAAGTCATCCACAAAAAGGGCTAATTTGCGCTCTGTCCCCACCCACCCACACCCCAGACACATCAGGGTTACTTTTAATAGACCGGGCCAAAGCCTCCATGCAAAGGAAAATATCAATGTGTAAAGCGTGTACCATTATAGATGGAGAACGTGTTGGATAGAGAACCATTATTAATATTATTATTATTATTATTATTGTAGATTTGTAAGGCGCCACAGTGCTCCGCAGCACTGTACAGTAGGGAAAACAGTACATACATAAAACAGGGACCTACGAGGTAGACAAAATAAATACAGGCACGAAAACAAAAGGTATATAGGACCCTGCTTATCAGAGAGCTTACCGTATATACTCGAGTATAAGCCGAGTTTTTCAGCACAATTTTTGTGCTGAAAAAGCCCCCCCTCGGCTTATACTCGAGTGATGCTTTAAGCCCACAATGCAGGGCCGTAAGGAGGGTGGTGCCTGCCTCCATAGCTTCAGCCCGCTTAAGGGCTGAAGAGAAAGTGAAGGAAAATATTAACGGAGAAGAGTTTGGTGCTTGCCGTTAGTGCCGCAGTGGAACGCATGTGCGTTCCACAGACAGGAAGCTCGGCACTTGCAATGCAAGTGCCGAACTTCCTGTCTGTGGAACGCACATGCGTTCCACTGCAGAGGTTAGTAAAAGATCTCTCTCTCTCTCTCATGCAGTTTGTATAACTCGAACTAATTCCTGCTCACATTTGAAAACGCTGAGTAGATAATGAAATGTATAGCTACATCTACCTATTTCCTGGACATCCTTAAACCGCTGATAATAGCAACATGTTTTCATGGGGACCTGCGACATAAGGCACATACGCTTCCCCACATGGCTTCTTCATGTCAGCCAGCATCATTGGTATGAATTTTTAAGCAGCATCTGCATTTTGTTCACTAGTACTGAAGTCCTTTGTTTATAAGCAGCCTTGTATGGAGCTCTAGAACATTTCTGTACAAGTGCAGATCATGAAGGTTACAGTTTTATTTCCTATAAATTGGTATTCTAAGTATTTGTTTACTCTGCCTGACTTGTCCTGAAGTTTTGGAGTTGTATGCTCTTCTGAATAGTGTACCACAGTGTCTTAAAAAGTGTTAGTGTTATTTGATGTTAGTGTCAGTCTCTCCTGCAAACACAGTGGAGGTGGATCAGCAGACAAGTTTTTTTTATTAAAGAAATTTACCAGTAGCTGCTGCATTTCCCACCCTAGGCTTATACTCGAGTCAATAAGTTTTCCCAGTTTTTTGTGGTAAAATTAGGTGCCTCGGCTTATATTCGGGTCGACTTATACTCGAGTATATACGGTACATTCTAAATGGAAGAGGGCACAGCTGAAACAAGAGGAGCAAATTTGTTTCAGAATGGAGATTGGGACAGTTGTGAGGGTACATTAGTGCGAATAGTGTTATCAGGGTTAAGGTCACATTAATGCTTTTCATTGGCCGGTAGTGCCATTGATTTATTAAGCAAATCCTAGGGGTACTTGCAGGGCTTTGCCCTGATTGGCTCTTAGTACTATTTAAGGCAGTGAGGACTGAGCCTCACTGCCGGTTATAGTGTTCTGTTCCAGTTTGCTACCTGCTTCTATGCTGTGTTGGTGTGTAACTTTGGATTGCTTTCCCATGTATGACTTCTGCCTGTTCCCGGACTCTGAACCGTTGCCTGTGACCCTGATCTCCTGCCTGTACCCAGACTCTGAATCTTGCCTGTGACCCTGATCTTCTGCCTGTACCTGGACTCTGAATCTTGCCGGTGACCCTGATCTTCTGCCTGCACCCAGACTCTGAACCTTTGCCTGTGGCCCTGACCCAGCATGTACCGGAAGTCTCCACCGGTGCTCTGTCATGCAAGTCAGACATTATCATCTCTGTCCAGTCCGCAGACCTCTGGCCTGTTCCTACTCCGTGTATTACCTCCTGGACCTGAGCGCTGCCGTGTGACCATAAACTTGTACTACACTGAGTGTAAGTCCTGGGGGCATCAGAGTACCTCTGAGCATATCCAGTCTCTACAGGAAAGGCGGCTGCTATAGATGAATACCTCTTCTGCTAGTTCTACAAGTTTATGCCGCATTGGTTGCCATAACAGGACTGATGTGAATGAGTTCTCTGTACTGCGCTGCGGAATCAGTGGCGCTATGTAAATAAATAAATGATGATGATGATATTGAAAGAAGGCAGCCCCTTGATATTAGTGAGGTTGGAATAGTGAGGGCAACATCCAAAACCCATTTTGGCTGTATATGGTGATGCAGACCCCTGCAAGGGTGATATGAAAAGTCTCAGTCTCACTCCCCTGATTTGTGTCTGGTTGTATCATCTCAAACTAATCATAATCTTAGGGGGTCCCCAGCTCTGTGTTGTTTTGGAGCAATCCGCGAGCAATGCCTTGCAGTCACAGAGACCACTAAACTGCTCCCCTGCAGGTGATTTTGCGCTTCCAAACGCTCCAATTCAGATGTCTCAGGGAGCCCCCTGAGCTGGAAGCTCGCATCCTGCTCTCAGAGGAGAGAGCAGTTACCAGAAGTGTGGAGGTCTGGAGACCAGAGCCGTAACGAGGGGTGTGCGGCCGGTGTGACCGCCCAGGGCGCAAAGCCAAGGGGGTGCCACGCCCACACTTACTGTGATGCTAGATATGTCCCCTAGCAAAATCGCCCCCCCCCTCTCCCCGTATCTCTATACATTTGGCCGCATGCTGCCTGTTCCAGTATAGAGGCAGCATGCGACCACTATGATTATACAGGGGGCGTGGCCTCTTCATGTGCACACTGCACAGGCTCACCTCCTGACCTCTCTGCTCCTGGTCACATGATACCAGCAACGATTCCCCTGCTGTCTGCTGTCGGTAAGCATCCACCCTTCCCCCCTCACTTCCCACAGTGTTTCTGTCTGCCTGTCTCTATCTTTCACCCCCTGTCTCTTCCTGCTATTTTGTATGTGTGGCTCTGCTTTCCCCCTTTCTGTGTCTGTATATCTTTGTATCTGTCTCTTTCTTACCCCACTTTGTGACTGTCTTTAACTTTGTTGAACTCTGTGTGTCCCCCAGCCCTGTCTATTCTCCCCTGTTGTGTTTTCCTCTATCTGCTATTTTAGATGTGTTGCTCTGCTCCCCCCTTGTATGTCTGTGCATCTCTGTCTTCTGTGACTGTCTTTCTCTTTGTTACCCCACTTTGTAACTGTCTTTTGTTGAACTCTGTGAACCCCCCCCTCTCTTCTCCCCTCTTGTGTTTTCCTCTATGTATGTGTGGTTCTGCCCCCCCCCCTTTCTGTGTCTGTGCATCTCTGTGTCTGTCTCTTTCTTACCCCCACTTTGTGTCTGTCTTTAATTTTGTTGAACTCTGTGTCCCCTGTTGTGTTTTCCACTCTGCAGTTTTGTATGTGTGTCTGTGCATCTCTCTTATCTGTCTGTGCATCTCTTACCCCCACTTTTTGTCTGTGTTTAATTTTGTGCAACTCTGTCTCCCCTTGTGTTTCTTTGCCCACCCTTTGTTTTATCCATCTCCTCACCTTCTACCATTTTCCCCAACACCCACTTTTTCTCTGTGCCCCTCACAGCTACCCCTTCTTCTCCCCTCTTACCTTCCTCCTCCTCTTCTGCTGATGTTGATGGAGTCCTGGTGGCTGCCGATTGGAAGAGCTGCGGACAAACTTGAGTATGGCAGGTAGGCACAATCTTCTTATTATAATCATTTTTTTGTACATTATGTGGCAGATTCAATTACTTGCTATGTTCTGAGGAACATCGCGGCTGTGCATTTTTACCATTACTACGGTAATTTCTCAGCTGACTTTTCCTTACACCTCAATGGGGGCGTGAGAAAAATCAGCAGACATTTCTTGTAAAAATTCTGCAGCCGCAATGTTCTGAACAACATGGTGGCTAAATGAATTTACATAGCAAATTTACTTTGCATAGCGATAAAAGCTTCCCACATGAATGGACTACACTCCCCTGTACTGCTCCGGAGAAGCTACAGAGGAGAAGCAGACAGGACAGAATACCAGCTTCAAGGTAAGTAGGCTTTCAGTCAATTACTTTTATTGGTGCCTCTTGCTCTTCAGTGTTGTGGAACTACAAAGCACAGCATGCCCTACCAGAGGGCAAGCTGGAATCTGTCGTTCGACAAAAGCTGGAGAACCATAGTTAACACTGTATCCAGCCGCTGGTTGTGCAGGCTTGTTTTGTGATTGCTAACATTATTTGTTGTTAGAAAGTTGTTTGTGTTTTTCTTGTTTTGTTTTTATTTATTATACAAATTGGGTTTGTAACTAGAGCACTGTGACCTCCCAGGGCGCAATGCCGAGCTTTCATCATGGCTGGGAGAGACCTCCTACAACTACCAAGGTAAGTGTGTGTGTGTGGGGGGGGGGGGGGGGGGCGCCAGTGCTCTTCCTCGCCCAGGGCACTAAAATTCCTAGTTACGGCTCTGCTGGAGACTACTGGTTCTCCAACGCTGTAAACCCTGCACAAATGATGCCTTGACCGGAGTGATAGAGGTGCCGCACAGGGAATCCTAAGGCCCCAGGGGACAGATAAGTCCGGGGGAACACTGGCGGCATAGTTGTTCAAGCAGAGGGGGGTCCGAGGCAGCCGGCATCCTCCCAGTCACATTCGGCACTCTGAGGCGGCCAGTGGGAGGTAGGAAACCCAGACACCACTCTTGGGCTGCTGATATCAAATAGGCAGCCGGGGGCACATTAGGTATAGGAGTGCTGGAAAGCTAGCGGCCATGATGTATTCCGCATCAGCCGGCATCTCCACATGTAGGTCAGCCCCACTCCAAATCCGGCACCAACACGGTTCAAAGCCCCAGAAGTATAGGGAAGGGAAACCCCAGATGATAGCTGGTCTTGTGGCCTGATTAGAGGGCCAAATAAGTGGGATGGCTAGGGATATTTATCCTGCTGGTGCTGAGTGCATAAAAACTCTGTCCATCCAGTATGGCTGTCAAGCCACGCCTCATAAAATAGTGGATTTATTGGGGGGGACGGACGGACATATTGGTCTTTTGAGGGCATACTGTATATAGAAATGGGCAGAGTGGCTTAGTTTTAGAATACATTTGTTTATGGATACATGTATTAGATACATGTATAAGGAATGTAACATAACTTAACCCCCACCCCGTTTTTTTTTGTGTTCTTTCACATTGCAAAAAAAAGGTCAGTACAAAACAGCCTGCTGTGTGTTAACCATTGCTACTGAGGTGTTCTTGTTGTTTTTATGCAGCTCTCTACTTTAAAGCTGACATTTACAGCAGGAGGAATGAAATTAGATTCACACGTGCAATATGATAGTCTTGGAACGCTCCACTTTAAAACAAACATAAGAGGACAGTTTGAAAGAAGCATGCCTCATATATGGGATTGTCAAAAAGGTGTTTAAAGTAGGTGGTTTACCATAATTCTTGTGTTTTGAAAAGCTGTCCATTGTGCAAAAATGGATACAGGTACAAAATATAAGACATTTCAATGGGCCCTGTAAGCTCAAAATATAGTTTTTGTTTAATAGTACCTAGCACCAGGGAATATATAGAAAGGTAGACTTAATTTTAGGTTATCCTATGTGCAAACTAGGAAGAAACTTGGGAAGTAGTGTCGTTCATTTTCTGTGTAATTTCATTTGTTTTAGTGTTGACTCCATCACGGAGGGCAGGGTTATTTGTTTTTTTAGCCTGTCTTTCAATTTAATTTTTTTATGTCACAACCACTCCCATATTCCCATAATTTCCCAAGGAAAGCAACCAGCACGGCTCTGTTACGTAGGTCTCTAAACTAGCTCTATACCAGTGATCTACACCTATAAGAAGGCCAGGTGAATGAGTTCTGAGTGCGGACCTAGCCGCTGCTTTTGTTCGGGACCCCACACGGATTGTCCTCCTCCAAAACTAGCCCAGGCTATGAATGCTGGCCCTTAGATCACATTTGCAGGAAGGGAGGACACATCATTTTAAATTCTACCTTAAAGAGTATTATCAATTTCATGATCACTGGTGAATCTACTGCATCATCATATATGTAAAGTGTATGATTCTCTTAAAACATACCTTCATGCAAAAGGCGCATTTAACATAGTATGCCGTGTTGTGGAATTCAGAATAAGAAACATATTACCTGCGTTCTGGATGCAAAATGTGTCCAATTTTACAGGAGGTCCTGTGGGCAAAAAATTATCACTTTGTATATTTGTCCCATTATTTTAAACCATTTTATTCCTATTTTTAAAACTAGACTTACAATATAGAACATAAAATAATGAACCAGGTCACACTGGAGTAGGCAATTCAAGTTCAATTCATTGTGGATTCATGTAGTCTTAATCTTCACTCCCCTAGTTTTTAGTTTAAACCAGCTGATTTTCAATATCCAAAACATTAATCATTCTTGTATCTTTTTCATAATATATGTAAAATATGTGTGGCCAGTAAAAGGGCTATAAATCAATTACTCCTTAGCAAGCATCTGGCATAACCCTTCAGTAACTCTGACACTGCTTACTGCACACATCACTGTCATAGGGAGTACCTGCAGATTGCTTCGCCATGCTGCAGCATGCATATCAAACCAACAGACATCATACTGCACGCAACGCTCTTTTCTGGCTCCTATTACACAAGTGATTTGTTCCAAGCATTGGCTTCATGAAGATGTCACAAGAGAATGCTACGATTCTCACGTGTAGGAAAAGGATCTCTGTCAATAGTAGTCAATACTTTACAATACCTCCACCCCCCTCCCCCCATGTACTTTCCATATTAAGGTTGTGAACTAGGTAAGGCTCAGAAGTTATTATCGATTATATTACAGTTCCATATATAATGATGCCATAATATATATATATATATATATATATATATATATATATATATATATATATATATATATATATATATATATATTTATATATATAAAATGTACATATATAAAAAAATATCTGGATATTTGTTAAACGTTACATTCCATTAGGTTTGTAGAGATGGCACACACTTATTTTGAAGCTCCACTTCATGATGTTCAACGGGGTCATTGGACACTAGTATCTATTTGATGTGGGACATTTAGCTGGTTCTCTTTAGGAGTGATCGATTCCATGGTTCATCAGCCTTATTGATGGTTAACACAGTCGGTTCATCTGATTTTTTATATGTCAAGTTGTTATCCACTGGCCAGTGTTGTCTATTTTATGGTTCATTTTTAATAAAGTGTTTATATACATTTATTACCCACACATGGTTGCATATTGGTTGTGTTTATCAGTCATCAGCGCTGTTTTCTGTTGTGTTGTATATTTTTTACATTTGAGATCTCATTGATCTCTTCAGCTGCAGATACTGATTCACACCTGATCTCCATTTTTGAATCATCTCTCCGTGCGCCAGGTTTTTCTTGTTGTTTTTTCATTTTTGATTAGTGTTCCAGGCAGCAGGAGACATGATTTTTAAACATTATGATGATAGAATACATAGGAGACAAAAGTATTTGGAAAAGGATATTGTTAATTCTCACACTGATACGTTAGATGATGACACTAATATATACCATTGTTTTTCAAAACTTGAACAATTATTGAAGGCAGAGACTAGACACTGGTGGGACAGTGTTTACCTTCAAAAATACATTGATGCTAAAATAGTACCCAGAGGTTTAAGATTATTCAAAACATTTGTATTTTCAGAAGATACTGGGCTTCTGGAAGAGTGGAATCAATCTCTAGAGAATTGTTCGTTGGAACTCATGAGAATTCTAACGAAATATAGAGAAAAAAAGATTAAGAATATAGAACAAGAAATTGATTCTCTGAAATTAGAACTAGAAACATATAAGGATGAGGAGGTATTTGAAGAGAAAGATAGAATTATCAATAAGAGATTAGAGGATTATGAACAAGATATCATTATGACTAAGACTAAGAAATTAAATAGAGGTAAAGAGAACTATAGATTGGATAGAGTAAGGAATTTTCGGAGATCACAATATACCCGTGATCCTGGTTTTTCTAATATAAATAAATCTAGATCACGAAGTGGCTACAGGAAACCGAACGCTTTTAGGAATTATCCCCACCAAAATAGGCGGGACTTCAGTCAAAAAAGAGAAGAGAGATTAGGTAGAGGTGATAGGAGATTTCCTCCTTATTCACCTTTGAGGGACAGGCCGCAAGAATTTCCTTTGGGCGCTAGATCAAAAAGAACTAGAAATAGTCCCCCTAACCAATATCAAGATCCAGATGTCTCCTCTTTTTTAGAGAAGAATCCGGATGTAAGGATCAGGAGTTTCACGCATCCAAATCCCTATCAACCATTGAGGGAAAGAACTCCAACACGTACAAGGGATTGGTCAGAGGTAAGAGAGGAGGAAAAAGATATAGGCAGAAGACCGAGATTGAGGTAAATACCGAGGGGGTGTTCAACCTTTCCTCGAAAACACTTAGTAAGTCTGAACTATCTCTTTTAAGTAAGGGCCTTAATTTTGCTCCCTCAAAAGAACCTAACTTGTTTGAACTATTTGTTGAGCTAAATCGGTTTGTACGCACTTTATGCAGGAAGAAATATTTTGCTAACAAAAGCATAAAGAAAATTGATTCAGATTTAAGTCCCATTGTATTGGACCCATTGTATTGGATAGTAGTGATCGTGAATGTCTCCATATACTAGAAGAGCTTAGCTGTGAGGATAGGGGATCAATGAGGGATGACACTTCTGAATTGATCTATGATGTTACAAATCTTAATGGGAGGGATCCACTGTTGAGGAGATTCAAATTGAAGTCAGAATTTTTTCCCACTTCATGTCAAGGGCCTCAAATTGAATGCTTTTATCAGTTAACTCTAAAAAAATGTAAGGAGTTATGTGAGAAAAGTAGATATAGTTATCCTAATTTAACTAAACTGGAAAGAACAGCATGACAGGAATTGAGAAAGGACTCCACAATTGTCATTAGGGCAGCGGACAAGGGAGGAGGGGTAGTTGTTCAGGACACTACGGATTACATCAGTGAGGGATATAGACAAGTGACTGATTTAGCTTTTTATAAGAAATTACATTCCAACCCCACTCTAGATTTCCAAAGAAGTTTGAGGATGCTATTAGAGGAAGCCCTAGAATCTGGGGTGATTGATTGAGATGAATTTAGATTTTTGTATCCGCTGTATCTTGTCACAGCGATCTATTATCATCTACCTAAGCTCCACAAAAATGCGGTCTCTCCTCCAGGGAGACCGATAATTTCGGGAATAGGATCCCTGACCTCTTCTCTCTCCTTTTATGTAGACACATTTCTTCAACCCAGGGTGGTTCAACTTAAATCACACATTCGAGACTCCCTCCACTTATTGAACCATCTAAGAAATTTGGAATGGGAAGATAACTATGCGTTCCTCACTTTGGATGTAGAGGCTCTATATAGTAATATACCGCACGATAAGGGTATTCAAGTGATTGAACAGCTGTCGGGAAGAGATTCCCTTGTAGATGATGCACAGGGGAAGTTTATTGTTGACTCCATTTCATTTATTTTAACTCACAATTATTTTCTGTTTGATCACCATTATTATTTGCAAATCATGGGTACTGCCATGGGGACCAGGTTCGAGCCGAGCTATGCCAACCTGTCATGCATCCAGCATGGATTTTTTGGGTATTCAGATGAATGTTGAGAATGGGAAGTTGGTGACTTCCACTTATAAGAAGAAAGTTGATGTTGTGAGTTATTTACACTACAGAAGTTCTTATTATAAGAAATGGAGAGACAATATACCAAAGGGTCAGTTAATGCGACTTAAAAGAAATTGTTCTTCAATAGAAACATTTAATCTACAAACAGAGTCTATGTTGGGGGACTTTAGAAAGAAAGGCTATCCCGATTATATTTTGAATAATCCTTTGAAAGAGGTGTCCTCATTAGAAAGAGATACCCTGTTACAGAAAGATGATTCCTATAGGCCTAAGAATCAAAATGGGGAACAAGCTGATACAAAAGGGCTGGTTGCTTTTATATCCAAATATAATAATAAGTCGGGGGAAATCAGGAAGATCTTTAGTAGGAATTATCCTATCCTTCAACAAGATGAGTCACTTCTACAAATATTGCCCCAAGATCCTAAGATTATTTTTAAGAGGAACAACAATTTAAAAAATATATTAGCGTCCAGTTTGGTTCAGGATGTACTGACTAAAGTGGATATCACATCTGCAGGAGGTGGTTGGTTGCCTAAACAAACAGAAGGCTGCTTCAAATGTGGTTCAAATAGATGTCTAACTTGTTCCTTTATCAGTAATAGGGTGACTGAGATCACCCATTCAGATAGAAACTTTAGAGTGAGGGGATTTATCAACTGTAGCACGAGTTATGTCATTTAATTATTGAAATGTAGTTGTGACCTCATTTATGTTGGAAGAACAACTAGATCACTGAAATTGAGGTTTCTGGAACACAGGAGAAATATCCTAAATAGGAAGACCAATCATAGTGTTCCATGCCACTTTAATGCGGTTCACAATAAGAGATTAGAGGGTTTATCTATATGTGGTCTAGAGCATATTAAACAGACCACGAGAGGAGGGGATCGTTTTAAAAGATTATGTAAACAAGAGGTCTTTTGGATCCATCAACTGGATGCCTTGAGTCCTAGAGGATTGAATGAAGCACTTGAGCTCAATGAGGTGTTGTCCTGAACCTGATCCTTTAAGTTACATTCTCTATTCATGAGTATTTATGAATTTATCTTGGTCACCTGTAAGATCCATCAGTCCTATTTGTGGGTCTGATGTTAGTTTAGGGGTCCTTATTCGGTATTATTCACGAGCTTACTTATGATATTTGTAGGACCTACTCTATCTCTTGACCGATATACACACCCATATTTCCTTATGTGTGTTTTTAGCACTTTTTTAAGTCATCCGAGTGGCTACCTATGCTTCAATCTTTAGGTTGTAACTTCTATATTTCTATATTAATTATACAACCTATTATCACTGTCCATTCAGGTTGGATTATTAGTGTTCGTTTTATCTAGATTGACGTAGATATGTGTCTGTATATTATTATATTTGCATATATATATGTGTAGTTGAGGTATCAGTGAGAGAATTTAGGACTCTAAGGTGTTTTCTCTGAGTCCTAATTTATCCAATTTGCTCTATGTGGTGAGGATGGTATGATCATTATGATAATTTCTCTATATATATATATATATATATATGTTTTGATATGTATTGTTCTCTCTAATAGTGCTTTGTTTTTTGCTCTATATGAATTATAAGTATTTGGTATTTCCTTGTATATAAGATATTTGTATGTTTCCAATTAAATCAACCATATCTATGTATCCCACTACAAGTATGGTATAGGTACAAAGTGCCCGTTATGAACCAGCTGTAGACTGAGTAATTATATCAAGGATACTTAAAGAGGCATTGGAGCACAACAGAGCACTTCCTCTGAAGAAATCACCAGGCAGGTGATGAAACTCGTCAGGTGATTTGGATATTCACTGAGCCGCTGGATAGCACTAATCCATGACCCAGCTCATATGCCTAGTGGATTTTTGGAGGTTGCCTTTTTTGAGCCATATCATCGCTATACAATTGGTGCCACGATTGTGCTAGCTGCTATTTTACTACTTACACGGATTGCCGTCTTCACCTACAAATCTATCACGGAGGTCCCGGAGTTCGTTCTGGGTATGAGGTGCGTGCGCATACAGACCACAATACGGGACTGAGTATCGGACCAGGTCTGTATTGCGCTTTCTACTTTAGCAGTTTAGCGACTTTGATTTCCATTCAGGAGTGGCGGTTTTCTCATTGTGGCATTTATGTCATATTCTCCTCCATACTACATGTGTTAGGAGCATTGAAGTGGGGTTCACCATCATCGCGGTGACGTATACTTTCCACCATCAGTGTGGCCACACTTATTTTGAAGCTCCACTTCATGATCTTCAACGGGGTCATTGGACACTAGTATCTATTTGATGTGGGACATTTAGCTGGTTCTCTTTAGGAGTGATCGATTCCATGGTTCATCAGCCTTATTGATGGTTAACACAGTCGGTTCATCTGATATTTTTTTTATATGTCAAGTTGTTATCCACTGGCCAGTGTTGTCTATTTTATGGTTCATTTTTAATAAAGTGTTTATATACATTTATTACCCACAGATGGTTGCATATTGATTGTGTTTATCAGTCATCAGCGCTGTTTTCTGTTGTATGGCACAAACTATGTATTTATTACTCCTTGCAAAATTGCTCAAGCTAGGTCAGATTTTCTATGGTATTTAAAAGGGCTACTCGAGCACATTTCATTTCATGCCACTCCAGTATTGCTATTGCTGTGTGCTTTAGTTCATTGTCTGTTGAAAGACACATTTCCTTCCCAGTTTAAACTTTTTGGCAGAGGAGATCAGGTTTTTGTCCAGAATTTCTCTATAATGTGCACAATTCACATTTTCATTGATCCTGACAAGATTGCTAATCCCTGCTACAGTAAAGTTTCTCTACAATGTGATCCTATCACCATACTTCATGGTGGGGATGGAGTGTTAGGTTTGTGCCATATATACCTCTTCACACTGAGGCAAAACATTCCTCATTAGTCTTGTTAGAAAGATCTAGTGGTCCTGTCTCACATCATCCAGATGGTATTTTGCAAACTGCATTCAAGTATATGGTGGTCTGCACCTGAGCACAGTATATTCCATTGCAGCCACTGATGTGATAAGGGGTATGAATACTTTCTTTATAATTTAATTCTATATTTCCTCCTCTCCTTCTGTTCTCCACCACCTTAACTCTGCTCTTCCGCTCCTTGTCTTTTCCACAAGGTTCTCCTGCCCTTCTACCCCTCTCTCTACCCCACTTGGGGCTCTCACCTCTCATCTAGCTGTACATTGAGCTGCGGAGTTACTGTGCTTTTTGTTAACTGTACCGTGTTGTCTCACCCTGTATCGTGTTTCTGTCTGTCCCTGTACGGCGATACGGATAGCTAGTTGCGCCCTATAAATAAAAAAAATAATAATATATTATTTTTTTTTGCTTTTTAGGAATACATTCAGGATCTGAGGCATAAAACTGGGAAAAGTGCGTCAGAAGCTAAATACATTCTCAAGGCACTATTATAATCAGAGTTCTCAGGAAGAAATGTGTAGGAGTTATATTTCACAGCTCAGTTTCTGAATGGTGTATAGAATACTTATATATTCAAAAAAGGGAAATATAGTGTATACTGGTTACCAAAAAAGGTCCAATCTCGACCAACTGCCTCCACACGCAAGAATGAATATATAAAAAAAAAAAAATTTCTATAAATTTGACTCGCACAATTTGTGGTTATTTCTATTGGACATCTGTCTGTATAAACACTGCAAGGTCCTACTTGCTTATTTTCAAATATAGGTCAATTAATAGGTTATTTTTAGTCATTCTCTTATGATAGTCCTAAACCAGGCCTGGCCAACCTGCGGCTCTCCAGGTGTTGTGAAACTACATGTCCAGCATACTCTGTCGATTGCCTATTCACTGGGAAAGCATGCTGGGGCTTGTAGTTTCCCCAATACCTGTAGAGCCACAGGTTGGCCCAGCCTGTCATAATCTTAGATTTCATTAGGAAAGCTAAAATATAGAAGGAGGTTCAAAACTTGTGGGGATGTGTCCAGACTTGCGTGCAAGACACTTCGCTCAAGGTGAGGAAAGTATGAAATGTGTCACATGTGTAGAGTCTTCTCTGCTACATTTCATTGCATGCCCTTTTCTGCAAACTCTGTGGATACCCATTTAAAAAAAAAAAAAAAAAAGGAATAAAAAGACACAGTGCAGGATAAACCATACTTGCCGACTTCTTGTAGTCGGCGTCCGGGAACTTTCGGGAGGTGTTGGGCTTGCGGGGCTCAGTAAACCGCACCACTTTGGCTCCACCACTACGACATAATGACACGTCATTTTACAGCGGGGTCTAATTCTGGCCACTTCCTAATGAATTGGACAGATGGGGGAGGCTGCCATACGCTCCCAGGAGTCCGGAAGACCTACCCGAAATGCAGGCTGACAAGTATAGCATAAACTTTATAGGAGAAAGTGCTCTTAAAAGTGTTAATTCAATTAATGCTTCCGATGATCTGATGCAGGACTGTTCCATAATCCATTTCTAAACATCTGTAAAATGGCAGAAGATTATTTTATACAAATATTCTATGTATCTCAAGATTTGTAACCTGTATTACAATAGTACCAGTAAATGAATATGAAAAATGACCACATACATATTATAGACGTTTGTTCATAGGTTTATTTAGAGTTGCAACATTAGGACAGATTTTTATTTTTCAGGTGTTCATTAATAAACATTTTCATGAGTGCAGATCTGAGTAGTGGGTGTGTCTGCATGCTTTCAATTCACCTTGTTCACTTCCTGTCAGCTGCTGTCAAAGACAGAGAGCGTAAACAGCCTTCTCCCAGCTTTCTGTATTTCACAGCTGAGAGTGTAGGATGTTTACATTATCTGTCACTCAGAAGGAAAGCATATTAGCCATCTGGACCAGAGAATGGGCTGCAGATTGTAAAATATTACATACAAAAACGATATATAAATAAAATACAATACAATAACAAGATTTATCTTAAAGCTGGTGTATTATTAAGACAAATGGGTTTCTGCAACTGTTTTAGAGTTTGTTGAGGAAAATAAGCACTTCCCAACAACCCCTTCATCTCCAATTTTAAAACTAAAATAACCAACCAACCCAAAGCACCGACCTGGGTGCTATAAATATGCTGCTGTTCAAGACCTCTTCAAATATCCAAAGACTTTCTTCTTCCGGTACATAAGAAATAAGTAGGAACAAAAAACTAAACTAAAAAAATAAACACAACCTAGATGATGTTAAAACTTTATTAAGCGTAACAATTAACACAAACTGAATGTTGAGTGTATCATCCTGAATATTCAGATTTTTACATACACTAAATACCTTAATGTGGAAATTGCAGTAGTTTCCAAAAAAGGACAAAATTACATACAGTGAAAGTATATCTGGAAAGGACAGTGGTCACAAGAGGATAGTTAAAGAAAACGAAATGTAAATATTTATGATCGGGCTGTCATTTGCACAATGCTTGGAAGAAATATAGTTCTGACAAATCAAACCTCAATTACCTTCTTACAATTTTGGATTCAGGCATTCCCTATAAAAGGAAGTCATCAACCAACATTGTCTGCTTAACATGGTAATATGGAGACAATGTACCCAGTCATCTAATGGGAGTCATTGTGTCCGAATATTGCTGTGCTTGGGGGAGCTACAGCCAACAAGTAGAGATTTTAAACAAAAAGCCTTAAAACATTTCTGTTGGTCCAAAACACACAATATAAAAAGGAATATTGTTATACAGTGTTGAACTACAGACCAAGAATAGACTCAGTTTTGAAGGCAGAGGAAGTCCCAACTAATTTATATTCCTGTAATTTTGCCTAGCACCTTGCTATTTTGGATATTATTGACACAGCATTAAATTGTTTAGCATTTTAGAAATGTGATACACATTTTGTTATGGTGGGATTATCCAAAGCTAGGATGGGAGAAGAAAAATGATTAACAAGTGTGATATAACAATAAATTCTCTTGAGAAGCTACTACATTCTATCCAGGCCACCTGTGGGTAACCACAGCACGGCTTCAAAAGTAAACACATTCACAGATTAAAAAGCTACATCAAATTGTTCTTCATATGTTAAACATTCATTTAGTCCAAAAATAATATTACATTTTGAAATGTCATAGCATTTGCAACTTGTGGCACAGAGGTTTATAAACTATTTTTAAAATTTGAGTGTTCACCTAAATTCCCAATATATATTTTTAGTTTGGAGGAATAAAAACACAACTTTTAGATCTTACACGATGATTGAAAAGACCATTAAGTACTCATAGAATGTGGTGTGAAATTATAAGAACTGGGGTGTGCATTCGTATTATACATTATTGAATAAATGATAAATCACACCTGAAGATGTACTCTCATTAAGTGTATAGAATATGCTTGATCATCCTTGACGAAGGGATCAACTTGTTCGCATTGCATGGAGTAGGATCTGGTAAGATATACAGTTCCTCCTACTATCATCACGTATGCAGTACACCAATACTAGTGTTAGAATGTTGTACTAGGGATAATGAGAATATAATATGAACCCGAATATAGACAACTAATGCATTGTAGCAATACCATACTACAAGTCACACTTCAAACAGTTTTACAAGTATTTATGTACAGATCTACTTTATCTATAGGTAAAGGAAACATGGTCCTTAACACACAGGTCATGGAGCAACAGGGGCAGGCTGTGCTGGGGGGCATCTGCCCCCCCAGGCTGGTGCCATAGTGGGCTAGCTTGGGCTGGGCCACTGGACCAACGGGCATTTTTTTCCCATTTAAATAGGCTGCAGATTCGGGTCATGCCCCCTGGGCTAACATATGCCAGCCCTACCCTGCGGAGCAATGACCAAACTTACATCTATGTGGGTTTGGATCTATTTACTAGTGTTCATGAAGCTGGCCTACATTCATTTTCTCCATACATATAGAGGAACATTTCAGAGTCACAAAAATGGTTTAATTATTAGGTGTACTTCCAAATCCCGATTAAATATATTTAGAGTACTGCAGTACACAATATTACAGCCACTATTCAAACGTGTAGCTGTCGGTAAATACTAAAAGCACTCTATCAGAGAAATACAAACTACACAAGGGTAAGTGCTACGCTTATTAAGGAATGTGAAAAGAAATATTTCCTACTCCTGAAGTCTTCTTAAATTTCTAAGTGTAATGATGCTTGGACTTCCCATCGGTAGCTCAGACCTTCTACTCACCAAGAATTTGCAGTAAAATAAAATCTAAAAACATTGTTTTTTTAATCACCGTTTCTCTTTTTACATTGTACAGTATAGTACCACATTACTATTATTGCATATGTTCAAGTCTTGCTGCAATGTATTATCCACACCAAGAACAGATATTTAATAGAACATGAGATGGAGGATTAAAATGAAAGGATATTCTATGTACACTTGCCTTCAAACACAATAGACCAGTCACCATGGATGCAACACAATTACTTTTGGACAAATACAATAATGCTAGGAACTGTGCTTTTAACTCACTCAAACAAAAGAACGCACGCACAAAAAAGTTAACAGGTATTTACTATGACCTTAGGGGCTATGTGTACACAAATTAGTATATTCTAGAATTCCCCATCTACAAATATGCAACATAATACTTGTGGCATTCTTCTACATGGATTTACTCACAGATGCTTAGATGGATTGGATATGTTACTTCATAAGAGAGGAATCTTTGATGCAATGGCATATGTAGCTTAACATAGTACTAGAATGTAACACAATACAACTTGAAAAAGTACCATACATTTCAACAACATCTCTCAGCAATTCTCCCTTAGTCATATACACAAGAACGTGTATATAGTTGGATAGTTAGAATACCGATATATTGCAAAAGGCTATGGACGGATTAACAGATGAATGTCAGGAAAATGTCATGAGAATTAGCTGTAAAATAAAACATTACATTATGGTACAAACTGCTAGAAAGAAATAATATTTCTTTACTTGGGATTTTAAATTATCTAATCATGTATATTTCTCCAAACGCGATCTGCAAGGATGTAATAATTTGCCAGTGGCAGAAGGAGTGTGTGTATAATTAGTATTTTTGATAAGAGCAAGGTTTTAGTAAAGCGGGATGAATGTCACCTTCGCACAGTTCACTTCCTGGTCACGTGGCATTATGTAATGCATAGTAACATTTTAACCCAGATTTGCTGCCCCACCTGTACAGTATTATATATTTATGCATTACTAATTTTAAACAATTTCTACATAAACAAAAAAAACAACAAAAAACATAAATGTAAAAAAATAATAAACAAAAAATAATAATAATAAAAAAAAAAAAAAAAATCACCCAATGTTTGCAGGCAGTTTAGTTAGAAGGCAAGAAAACTGTAAAAATAAATACTTATGATGTAGCAAAATATATTCTAACTCAATACATAAATATACTTTGCTGCAATAACTTTATAAACATATATAGACTGTTTATGTGTAGCCACATTTTGTTGCTTTACCAAACATACACATGAATTGTGAATGAATGACTAAGTTGGTATGCCGAGAGTTTACCTTTGTTTTGCACATAGCAAGAAAAAAAACAAACTAACAATCTTTTTTTTACACGTCATCTTTTATAACAACCTTTGATTTTGATTGCACTCATCCAGCCAGGACATTTGCCTACGGATATTGTGCTGCGACTGCTGATCTGATTGCGGACCCCTGTTTGATTAAGCAGGTCTTTACCTATTTATTACCTATTCTCTAGAACAAAACAAGAAGAATCAGCAGAAGAAATATAGGAGGCTACAGAGAAAGAGGGCTGCTAGATGTGAAGTAACCAAGAAACCAGGGATATTGGTGTTCATATAAAAAGCCCGTGGGTCAAACATTGGCACTTTCTTCTAGCTCAAAAACAAAATAAAACAAAAACAGAGAACAAATACAAATATATACCTACTTATCCTGTTAAAAGCTAGAGCAACACAACATACACTAGAGAAATTTTTTTAAAACACAAAAACCTAAAAAACCACCACAAAAAAACAAAACATACATTGCACCTGTAAGAAGTGTGGATACATTTGTAAACAAATTTAGCACTTAAAACAACAGATTAGTGAAATAAACCCAAAGCCCCCACCCTACGGATTGCAGGAGCATTAAGCAAGGAGCAGGCTGGTTGTCCAACTGATAAACGTCACAGACACATATTGGAAGGTGTCCAAAAACAGCATTGTGCAGAGGCTGTAGCTTTTGTGAATGCAAATAATCTGGAATAAGAGCTATTAGCCCATTTCCTTCATTAGAAGAGAGTCTTCCAAAGGAGTCGATGACCAAAACAATTACCATATAGCATATTCTCGGTTATTTTTACAGAGGCCACTTTAGCAAGATATGTGGGCAAAGAGGCTGAAACACGATAGGCAAATTAGGTTTACCTATTAATTTCACTTCCTCAAAGGAGTCAATGGAAGCCCTATGGGTTAATTTCCTACTTAGCTGAGCATAGACAGAAAAAAAGAACACCTGAGGCTATATAACATAACTCCTCTTCCTCAAGATCTGTCAGAGCTTCAGTTACTGGTGTCACGTCTAGCATACAACATTTTGTAAAGGTTTGAATTGTAGACCATCCTGTCCCTTTACAAATTTCTCTTGGGGATACTTGTGATCTTGAAACCCAAGAAGTTGCCACTACTATAGTTGTGTGTGTCTTTACAAATTTGGGCATCTGCAAATCTTTCCTCTTATAAGCCTGTATGATAACCTCACAGATCCATCTTGCAAGGATATCTTTTGACAGGGGCATGTCCTTGACACAGCCGATCAGTAGTTTTCCTCAGTTTATTTGTTCTCTGAAGATAAGCGTAGATCGATCTTACCATATTCTATGTGCATAGTCTCTTCTCTTCATTCTCTACTTGTGAGCAAAATGCTAGCAATGCAAGTTCTTAATTTCAAATGACACTAGTTTAGGCAAAAAAAATATATTTATATATATATATATATATATATATATATATATATATATATATATATATTATATAATATATTTTTTTTTTTTAGATAATGAGGATTTGTTCTTAATATTACTCTAATCAGGAAAAACATTTAAGAATGGGTCCTTAAACCATAATGCGTGGATTTTTCCTAAATCTACTTGCAGATGTAATTGCCACCAAAAACAACACTTTAAGGGTACGCCATTTAAGAGAAAACTTTAATAGAGAATGATATGGATCTGTTAATAGTACAGAACAAAATTAAGATCACATGGTGGTACAAATGGCCTAATGTATCTGCAAAGCCATTAAGAGGATGAAACCATACGTCTTATTTACACCTCCAATGCTAACTTTCAGAGACTTAAAAGGTCAGCCCTTATTTAGCTATTCCGGCAAGAAATCTAATATTTGGGCAATAACTGGCACCATAGGGATGATTAAACCTTGTTTGCACTAGTAAAATATTTTTTCCAAATTTTATAATAAAATGAATGAAGAATTGTGTTCTGGCTTATAACAGATATTCCCTTGTTATTGAGCAATGTCTGCTGAAACTCCACCATATTATGGAGAGTGTATAAATGTTCAGGTGTAACAGGAGATCCAAGCATAATGGTAGAGGCCAAGGTAGCTCTATAAGTAAAATAAAAATACATAAATCAGGTTGTCCCACCTTGTCAATCCTTCCTTCTGAAATAGTCACTTTGTCCTTTGCGGTGTCTATAGACAAAGAGACTGCAATTTCTGCAATTGTACAAAAGGACTCTTGTGTGTTGAGAATGCAGTCATGATTTTTAGAAACAGGATTACCTTGTCTGTTCTTTCTTGGGATATTTCTCTTGATCCTCCTACTGCTAGAATGTCTTCCAAGTAAGGCCAGACTACAACTGACTGTTTTCTTAGTGACGCCATTATTACCACCAAAACTATGGTGAATATTCTTGGGGATGTTGGGAGCATGTGATTTGAAAATGGTGACCTAGAACACATAATCTGAGAAAACAGTGATGATGTGATTCTACTGGGATATGAAAATGTTCTATGTCCAACGCCTTTATAAGGGAGCTTATGGCCTCCAACCAAAAACGCTTCACTTGAATGATCGAATAGTGTCCTGAAATCTAATAAGTGTTTTTGCACCAGGAAGAGTTTGGAGTAAAGTACTTTCCCCACTTTGATTGATAGGGACTGATTAAATTGCCTATTTTGACAGTATTTTGAAAGTATTGTATCTGTACAATGTTGAATATTGCCTGTTTTAGAACTGTGAAGACCAGTGTATTTCTTGCAACCTGTGTCTACAATATCTCTGGCCCACTGATCATGTGTGGTTAGGATCTAAGGGCTAGATTTACTAAGCTGCGGGTTTGAAAAAGTGTGGATGTTGCCTATAGCAACCAATCAGATTCTAGATTTCATTTATTTAGTACATTCTACAAAAGGACAGCTAGAATCTGATTGGTTGCTATAAGCAACGTCACCACTTTTTCAAACCCGCAGCTTAGTAAATCTAGCCCCAAGTCTGTAAAAAACTCAATATCCTTTCCCCTACCAATGCCTGTGATGAGAGTTTCTCGTGAGTCAATGGGGATAATTCAGACTAGATCTCCTTTCTTTGCCTCTAATACCATGAAAGGATTGCCAGTGTACATTTGTTCCTGCCAGTCTGAGGTATTGCCTTCTTACCTCTCTGAACTGTTGACATGGCATCAACAGTTCAGATCCTTCTAGTCTCCCCAGATCTTGTGGTGAGTGATGCAATTTTCCTCCATTCACCTTCTGGAGTCCAACTTGTCGCCGAACAACAGGATCCATCAAAATGCAGCATACCCAGCCTATTCTTAAAAGGATTAGCTGTCCAAGGTTGTGCTTTCTTCGCCATCATGGTTGAAACTATAATACTCACTGACAGATCCCCCCATATCCAGAAAAGCTTCATAGAAAATTAACTTTTTTTTTTTATTATTATAGTCTCCATACTTTTCAGTAGCCTTACTTAAAGGTTCCATCCAAATTCTCAGGGCCCTGGAAACAAAGTCTGCTGCTACCTATAATTTCACCACTGTAACTGCAGAAATATGTAATATATGTTTTCATTTTTTTTTTTTATTCATGGAGTCATTTAAGGGTTCTCCATCTTCTTACAGAATGGTAGTCATGGCTGATAGACTCGTCACCATTACTACAACTTCCCATTTCTCTGCTCATTATCAGAGAACGAATACATCCTCTCAATTCTCTTAGGATTCAACAGATGCCTTTCTATTTGCTCCCATTCCTTTCTGAGCAGATTTTTAATCACTCTATGTACAGAAAAAACCTCCACTATGCTTACGTTGACTTTTTCATTAAAATACAAAAACAAAAAAACATATACTGCAATGTTGTCATGACTGGAATATCTTGAATTCCAATGGCTTTATTGATCTGTTTATGTAAAAAATATCTACTATGTCAAGACGAGCTGGGTTCCTCTTTAATTTTACCATCTTCTCTGTTTGAACACCAAACTGTTTGAACTTTCTCCTCCATGGATTTACCTGACATTATTATTATTATGTGAACAAAGAGTGCAGCAAAAGACGTGACGGGACGTATGTGGGAGTCAAGACAGAAGAAAGAAATGGGACATAACAGTGGGCTGTCCCTTGTCTTGGTGCTCTTTTGGGTTAGCTCCGGATCCATAATTGATGTTTTCCTTCTCATTGTTGTCGTTCACCAGCTCCTCATATTCAGTGGTCTTTTGACACATGGGACTATCCAGGAGTCTTAGTGCGGTGCTTCCTGATGACGCGCCAATGTGCTGGACACGCCCCGCAGTGCATGCTAGGCTGGAAGGCGGCAGATGCCCCCACTTCTCTCCGGCCAAAGGAACAAAACGATTCCTGGGAAAAACCCTTGCCCTGGTCTTCATCTATTCCTGTCTATGCTCAGCTGAGTAGGATGTTAACCCATTGGGTAGGGCTGCCAAAAAGTCCAAAAGGTGAAAAAACATAATGAGCACACTGTATAAGTGCCGCTTTACAAAATATATGTGGAGCTGAAATAACCCCGCTACTCGATTAAACACTCAAACTAAGCAACCCGTTAATGAAGCAACAGTCAGTGCCGAAATGCAAAAGCTTTTATAAAATGGACTACACCTGCAAAAATTAGCACCCCTTTATAGAATTTCCTATTTGTTCTTTTTTCTTCTTTTTATCTATTTATTCTTGTAACATATGTTGTGGAACAGCACTTAAGAGTACGTTCCACCTTTAAAAATGGTATAAAAACAGTACAGCACTTTGTTTTAGACAAACATATCCTGTAACTTTCCATCAAGCAAAAGGTTATTAGTGGCCCAGATTGCAAAATCTCAAACGTTATCACAAAAGAAAAAAAAAAAATTTACTAAATGGTTTAGTGTCACAATTTCCCAGGTGACTTCTTATGCTACACAATTATCTGTCATTTCATACAAATATATGTAAAAGGTATTATAACTAAAATTTAATTGCATCATCTACCAGTTATTCAGCCGGTTGGACTGTTATGTGACATTTACACTCACACAGAGAGCGGCTTTACATTTTTTCCACCTCTTGACAACACTTAAAAGCTCCAGGAAGCGTCTCCCAAGAGCACAGAGTAGGTGTGTAGCTCAAAGTGGAGAAGGGGAACCATCCAGATGCACCAGTGCGAAACCAAGGCGTTTTGTAGTGCTCTTCAAGAATACTTCATTTAGGACTTCCACAGTCTTGCAAAACAAGAAATGTTAGTAACAAGAACAGTCCCTGAGACTCTATCTTACCTCGAATGAATGGAAAAAAAATGGCTAATAAAATATGTGAGTTACAAAACAAACCTCAGAAATTAATTAGAGGTTAAGGGGGGTATTCATTTGTTAGCGAGATCCCCGGAAAACGAGCGCTCGAAAAATATTAGCGTTAATACGGTAATTACTCGCTGAATTTCATCTCGCAGCAAAAAAATTCAGCGAGTAAACTACCATATTAACGGTATTTACGTGCATATTACCGTATTAACGGTAATATTTTTTGAGCGCTCGTTTTTCCGGGGATCTCGCTAACAATTGAATACCCCCCTAAATGTCTAGTTTAGAGGAACGAGAAAAGAAAGTTAGGATATGACAGTAACCATCAGATATATCAAGAGTACCAACTCAGTTCAAGGAGGACACTTTTTGCCTTTCCAAATAATGTTTGATAGATTGGTAAAGCTTAAAATCAAGGTTAAAAAACTGAAAACAAGAATAAAACAAAATATTATTAGTACAAAGATGCACCATTTAGGTCTCTGCATCAGAGCCAAATTTACGTCATTGTAGCATATGACCCACACATTCCTTGTTATCCATACCTCATTTACACAGGAAGCTTTGTCAGTCATCTCAAAAGCAGAATACAGCAGCACTATCCACTACTCTGCTAAATTTACATCACTTTATCTTACATTCCTTCAGTTCATTTTTCTTTGTTAAAAGATAAAATGTTTACTTATTTATGTACAGTGCAAGGAAAGTTGCCTTTCAGTTCCTGATTGAGCATAGACTTAAATGGCTAATGCTAAACCCTGGTCGTTTATAACAAGGTGGCTTATTTATTTATTTTTATTTAAATGGCTGTGAATGTTTTTACTTTAGCAAATGCTGCAACAAATAGTCCACAGATCCAACTATAATAAAATCAAAAGAAATTCTGGATATCGGTTTGCATTATTGGAAAGGTATATAAAATATTGTATATATTAGGGTTAGTGTTGAACCGTAAAATTAATGCTAAGAGTGCAACATACAGTTTTTCAAGTATGAATTGACATAATGCTGAAATGTTGTATTCACACAGGGTAGACTGTAGGAAATATGCAAGAGGCAGAAGGAATCCAATCTCCCCCTCCCCCATAAAATATGGGATATTACTATTGCTCTTGATCAGGATCTGGAATGTCAAAAGGCATACTCAAGCTAAACCAAATACACTTGTAACCTAGAAAATAATTCATTCTCCCTTTCAAAAACGGTCTTATGTCAGCATCAGGACATTAGTACACTGCCAAGGTATGAAAACTGCTCCCATCCCAAAAGGACTATAATCCTCCATACTGTAATCAAGAACAATGGAACGGTACCCTAAGAAATATGTGAAGTGAGAGTTGTTAAAGGGTTTATATTTTGCAGCAACTGACAAATACATCCAGGAAAAATTACCAACTTCTAGGGCTATATGAATCAAGGCAAAACTTCATTTGTATAGTATGAATGGTTTCCTGTAGGTAAATAAAACATGTCTAGGTAGCTTTTTACTTTGAGACTCAAGGAAATGTAGTACTAAAGGAAACAATACAAAATGTTTAGGTTTAATTTTAAGAAAAGGTTTGCTGCAAAAGATTGCTAAATAACCTTTAAATAAATAAAATCCACCTGTCGTTAGTCTTGTTTACAGTTGCAGAACATGACAGATCACATAAAATAGTCAAAACATTAGAAAAACATATATAGGGGGATTCTGAATATGTGGGTCCGATAGGACATATGTAAGATATTGGTTATATAGGGTATTAAAAGCTATTGGAGCCTGTGGCAATTGGCAGCTGCAAACATCCGACTGAAAGCCCATCAGATGCTTCACAGCTTCCAGTCGAGGATGTTTACAGCCGCTTACCGTCAACAGAAAATAACCTATTGCGTTTGTAAAAGATGTTCTGTAAACCATGTTTCTAGGGTTCTTATCTGACTGCATACAAGATGGTCACAACATGCAGAAACGACTCCATGCCATCTTCCACATTTCTGAAAGGAAGAGAAAGATTTTCTTTAGTGCCAAACAGTAAACAAAACTAAAATCCTGAACAAGGTCATAATGGCAAATGTATTAGTGTCCTAAAGAACTACATAGTCTATGGGTCAAGTCATAAGAAGAACAAAGCAAACTTTATCAAAGCTGAGCAACTCTACATTCCAGACATTCCTTACACTTGGCATCGATATAAAACTTCATCCAGAAAAACTATTTAACACAACAAATACTAAGCATTTAATGTAGAGATGCTCACTGACCCCCGTGTTTTGGTTTTAGATCTGGATTACCTTCGGGTTTTGGTTTCGCCAAAACCGCCCTTGCATGTTTTGGTTTTGTTCTGCTTTTTTTGACAAAAAGCCATCTTTTTGGGAGAAAAATCACATAATTTAGCTATTATTTTGTACCTACATTATTGTTAACTTCAATAGCACTAATTTCCAGTCTTCTTTCAGCACCTCACAGGTCACAATATAATTTTTATATACTTTTGCCCAAAAGACTGTGCCATAGCTCACCCCCAAATAGTTGCCAGTGTTCAGTGCTTCAACAGAAGTAATCGGCCTTGAATTTATTTTTCAAAGTCTCAACTCACATTGTATTGTGCCATAGAATTATTAATAGGTCTGGCAGTGTTCTTTAAAGTGTAGTGACATTGTACTGTGGATTCACATCAGTCGATAACAGACCAGGAGCACCAAGCAGCTGCTGGCACCAGTCATGATGATAAGAATGCCTGTACGTCATCTGCTAAAGCCTATGTTAAAGACTGAGGTGCATTTTTTTATTTTATTTTTTTAAAGTGAGGGAAACCAAAATGTAAAAAGACACAATTTTCCTTAGTAAATTAAAAAAACACCTGTAATCAAGGCAAAGTTAACTGCAGAAAAAAAAAAATTGCCAACATGCCATTACACACGCAGTAGCAAGGAAAGAGTCAGGCCTTTCTGTAGAAGTGTTAGTTCTGCAACTTTCCTTGAGGCATCTTCTTGTAAGTTCAGTCATGATGATGCAAGACCTTGCAGCACGGTGCCTTTGCGGTGTTCTTCCACAATCCTAAAACATACTAGTCAGTTGACTGGCTGCGTTTGTGTGTGTTTCTATGTTAGGATTTTAGACTGTAAGCTCCGAATAGGATAGGGACTGATGTGAGCCAACATAACTTATCTAATATATATATAAGCCTAGCGGCGTGTGTGTGTGTGTGTGGAAAAAACTATTTTCTCAGAAAGGGCTCATCCAATGGACCTGAAATTTGGTATACTGACATTATTTGTCAAAAAAATTATAATAGTGAAGTCAGTTAACTTCCATAATCCCCCCTTCTCCCCGTGGGAGGGGTAGTAAAGGCAAAATTTACCAGTTGAGGGCTCAAACTCTAGACCGTGTGAGTATTTATTTACCAGAGCCTGTGTTTGGTCATGGACAATTGTATGTTGCATTTTCATGAGTACAGAGTAGCAGTGATGTGAAAGTGCAGGTTATGAATGCTGCCCTTCAAGGAAGACTGATTGAGCACAGCGATAAGGTGTTTAGCAGAAACGTGGTGTATCGAGAGGTTTTAGAACAGTAAGATGATGGAGATTAAGGATGTGGCGATGAAGATGAAGGATGAGGTGATGGAGAAGAATGATGAGGTGGTGACATGTGGACAAAACCACGTTAAAAAGGGCGCTTACGTCGGGAAGTAACGCTCTTCCCCTGAGGAGGCCTGGCCTAGCCCCAAATGCATGACAAGAACCTTTTTAACACCTTAAGTAGCTTGATTTGAATAGAATGCATGAGTATCATGCACGGGTTAACTTGTAACTATATCTTATCCAACTATCTACATAACATAATTTATAATGGTTTCTGCTTCGTTCTCATTAGCTCTGTACTGCGCAGCACAATTACTAGTGCTATATAATTAGTTGCTGCTGATGAGGATGATGACAGGGACGTGCAGGAGATGCTGTTTGTGGCTAGAAAATTTTCTTGACTTTACTGCCATTCTCCAACAGCATGTAGGAGATTGTAGCTGCTACTACAATAATACAATTTGCCCTGTCACCAACTGAAGCAAGAGGTGGTAACAACGTGGAATTTCACCCTTTGCATGCTTAAGTGGATGGAAGAACAGCGAAAGGCCAGGGGTGGGCTGGGCCGCTCAGAAAACCGCTGTTTGGGCCGGCCGTGGTGCAATTTTTCCTGATTAGCAGCGGAGCACAGTCGGCCGCATCACATGACACGCGATGCGGCCGCCTCAGCACACAGGCGGCTGCATCACATGACACTGATACGACCGCCTGTGTTGCCCCCCGGGCTGAAATTAGTCCAGCGCAGTGGGGAACAATTTCAGTGTTGTTTATGGTTCTGAAAGTAATATAAAAAGTGTACTGTAAAGTGAGTTCAGCACAGATAACTTGATTCCCTTAATTAGAGACTTTTGGAAAAAAATTGGTGAATATCGGACTGGTAGATCAAGTACTTTATTCACTTTGCCAGGATCTAAGAATTATCAACATTTTTAAATGTGATCACTAAATTTTGGCGACTGTGATTGACCCTAGGTTTAAGAGTTATGTGTTATATTTATTTCCAAATGACACATATCTCAAGAGATGCAATGAGTTGCTGATCAGCCAGTTAACAGCTCAAGTGGTTCATGACACCACAAGGTATACTCCTTCAGTTTCTATTGTGACTGCAGCTAGGAATAAATTAGCTTTACCAAGAGACCAGTGGTGGTGATACCTAAGTCTGCACAACATTTCAACATCTGCTCTGGTCTAAAAGAGTTGCCCCAAAACCGTGACAGCTTTGGCTTAATATGTACTACAAATTCCATGAGAAAGTCCTTTGCTGGCAATTACATCAAAGTACAGAGACTTCTGTAATATAGTCTTACAGCATGGAATAATTAATAATGTGTGAGCAACAATGATGTACACACTGATGAGGATGAGAATGGTGACTGTAGATTGCAGGTGCTGGGAGAAGGAAGCTAGCTAGTTTTTTCGCCAATTTCCTCTGAACCTATTTCCCTCAGTACATAATTTCATTGTGTTCTAGTACTTTCCTTCATTTGAAGAATGTTACTCTCCTGTACCTCGTTGAAAAACCCTTCATAATTATATATTTCAAAGTTTCTATTATGTCCCTATTTTCCCTTTAGTTTCTGTGTAGGCAATGACACAGACTAAAGAGTGACAAGAACACTGTTGTTAACCCTTCTGTTTGTCTGTGAACAACAATGCCAGCCTATTACATTCTTATTCTCCTATTTCTGGGTGAGCTCTGGCACAGTACTATGTGACTGAAGACTTGGAAGAACACTGCCAACACTTCTTTCACTTGCATTAATAATGCTACCTAACTGCACTGGAGACTGCCAAAAACCCTGCTACCCCTTCAGTGTCTCTCTGTGAAATTGCGCCGGATCTCTGTTTCGGGCTTTATTTATAGAATGAAAGTCTCGCGAGATCAGACGATGCAATGATGACGTTTTGCCTCGTTTTAATGCCCGAACGCACGTGACAGTACCGAGTTGGCTCGGGTACCCCAAGTTCGGATGGGCTCGTTTTTCGAGAAACCGAGCCCGCCCATCGCTAATTTAATGGCATGTTCTATAAAATAAGAAATAGAAAAACATTTTTTTTTATATTTTTTAAACTCTCCTGGCCCATTTCACCCCCACTGCTAAATATTGACAATGCCATGTATATGATAATTTCCTGGGAGCATTTGCAAAATTAGACGACAATAATTTTTTTTTTCCATTTAAATACAAACATGCCCTATGAATTTGATTCTGGACCATTAATAATGTTTTGCTTTTGGTAGGCACAAAGCATAATGGTACAAACTTAATTATTCCACATATTAGTAATAATACAAAAATAAATAAATGGGGCAATTTTCCATACAATTAGATTCGCTACACAGGTATCTGGCATGTCATACAAATATACAGAAGTGCATTAAACTAAAGTTGGCTTGGATCATTTTGGAGCATCAACAATTGCTTTAAAGAGAAAGCCACTATTTAACATTACTATACATCATACTTTCCTAATAAAAAAGTAGCCATGACTTACATCAGTCATGTTATCAAGCAGATGAGGCAGCATGTATGATGACTCCAATTGAGTCTTCATGCACCTGTCCACTCAGTGGTAGGCATGGCTTGATTTGCATCATCAAAAGACTTCACTTTGGATCTTCTCTTGGTCTCAGCACTTTTGAGTTTCTCTGAACCCATTAGAATCCACTCCCCTTCATACTTTTAAAGACACATACTAACAGCACTTAAATGATAAAAACCTAATGTCTAGGTTATATCACATTCAGTGGGGGTAATTCAATTAGTAGCAAAGTCCCAATAGACCCGCACAGGGGCTCCTAAGAGACCTCAAGCTGAATTGAATCTGGCCCAACGAGTCTTTGAATCATACATGACTACAAAGACAGAGGGTATGATGATACCCCACTGCGCAAAGCTGCAAGTAGCAATGGGGGTCACAATGATGCAAATAGTGTCATCAGAGCCCCGTCCACTTTACAGGTGGTATCCGGGAGGGTGGCCTCCTATTCCTGGAGATTTCCCCTAAAGAGAGTAGGTAAGTATACTTTGAACATGAAGGACTGTAAAAATGGAGATCAACACGTTAATATATAAAAAACAAAACTGTACTACTTGTGAACACAGGTTGACTCATCTGCTGGTTTCCTTGATGGCAGTAATGGTCCCATGTCGTACTCCTGTCTCCTTTTAATGAGGGAGAGGGAGAGAGGGAGAGAGGGGGAGAGAGAGAGAGGGGGGGAGAGAGAGAGAGGGGGGGAGAGAGAGAGAGGGGGGGAGAGAGAGAGAGGGGGGGAGAGAGAGAGAGGGGGGGAGAGAGAGAGAGGGGGGGAGAGAGAGAGAGGGGGGGAGAGAGAGAGGGGGGGAGAGAGAGAGAGGGGGAGAGAGAGAGAGGGGGAGAGAGAGAGAGGGAGAGTGTGTGTGTGTGTGTGTGTGTGTGTGTGTGTGTGTGTGTGTGTGTGTGTGTGTGTGTGTGTGTGTGTGTCACACGCGCCCAACACCCGTTTCAGACGATACGGTTATCGACTACACAACTTTAAACCTCTACTCCATTGCTCCCCATCATAGCGGTCTGGCACATATCAGCTTAGGCACACGGAGGATTCCATCAAGTATTTGGTTTTATCTATTTAAAGACACATGTATACGAGACAATCCATCACGATTCACTCAACATACGGTTATTGAATTTAATTGTTTACAAGATACATATATGGGGACTATCTTAAGGACCTCATTGAACATATTCATCATCAGATGTTACGGTATCCATCATTTTGAATCTGTGACCATATCTATGGTTCCTTATATTCTTTATTTCAGAGTTCTTTTTTTTCCCTGTTTAATACACACCTGCATCCTGTAATGCAATTGTTTTCTAGATTTATATACATGCAGGTGATTACAGGTGGAGAACATTAGATTACTGTTACAGGTTACTCAGTTAGGTTGGTTATTGGCAATAGACAGTAGATTATTGATATTATCATTGCATCAAATGCTCATTATTCAAATATACAGTTGATTAGACACCATCAGTATGCCTCAGTTCTGGTTTACCTGGTATGAGCGCTGTTAAATTGTATTTCTATAGAAAAAAAACTTTTGTATGTTTTTTTGTCAAGGGCGGGACAATTAAATCACTCTATTTTTGCAAGTTAAATACTATACATAAACTTGCCTTTTCAAATGAATTCTCAGATGGATCTTGAAGTAAACACTTTAAACAGCATCCAGACTCACTAAGAACTTGCAGAACATAAACAGCCGATGCATATGTAATGCTGGCAAGTTTGGAAACAAAATTTCTTCAGTAGGCAGATACCAGCATATGCATTTCTACCATGATTTAAGACAATAAATAGTGCTGCAAAATATTTTTTCTTTCATGGAATATTAAATTTAAAGTATTTACTAACAAAATAATTAAAAATTGAACCTTGATAATGATTCTGAAAAACAGTGGTCATGTTCTCTGTCTGATGGAAAATCTCTGAGAAATTTAAACGTGGTTCATATGCCTATCTAGCAATTAAATAATTTGAAAAACAGATTTATTTTTTTCTCTTTCAGAAGCACAAAGCCACTGAAGCTTCTTGTTGGCCGATTAAGCGACCGGGACAAAACTTTTGCAACCATACATTGAATTGCATATTGGATCCCTTTCTGGATGGTTTATGGGCCTACAATATGCAGTCATATCTTATTACCGTCATTGTAGAGATACGAGTGGTGCATCCCTGGATCAGAAGCTGCAAATATTTCAGAGGGACATAAAGGTGATGGTTGATTTGGAAGGATAGTCATGGAATATTTATCCTACTAGGGAACTTCAATTAAGAAGCACTAGTGCTCTATTCTCAACCAATGGTACAGAGTTGGGGAAGTGGAGAGTTGGCCCACCCATGTTTTGTTCATTCATTTTTATCTGGAGGCCATCTGCTTGGATCCAATCCTTTGAAAGGGAGGAGACCCAATAATAATATCTTTGTCCACAGCTTTTTTACACACAAGGAATAAAATACACTTGTGCAAACTTGGTATATTCTAGGCTGTGATACAAAGTAGCAACACAAAATTAATTTTGCATTTCCATTAGTATAAGTTGTGCAGATATATCTAATGTTTTTAAATTGTGAGAGGCAGAATGATGTTTTTGGGACTATGGATGAGGTGTTATACAGATAGTTATTACCAAAAGTTATAACTTACTGAGGAAGACACTATTACAGCTTCTTAGAAATAGTCTCAACTTGATACTGGACAACTGACAATTAGGTTCCCCCACTTTACTTCGACCATACCCTTATCTGTGAGGAGTTTGTATGTTCACCCTGTGTTTGCGTGGGTTTCCTCCGGGTGTTCCGGTTTCCTCCCACACTCCAAAAACATACTGGTAGGTTAATTGGCTGCCATCAAATTGGTGTGTGTGTGTATGTATATATATATATATATATATATTAGAAATTTAGACTGTAAGCCCCAATGGGGCAGGTACTGATGTGAATTAGTTCTCTGTACAGCGCTGCGGAATTAGTGGCGCTATATAAATAAATGGTGATGATGAGTTCTTCCATCAAGGCATCAAGTGTAGTTTATCAACTGTCCACAAAAATTACCCTTTCGACAGCTTAACAAAATATACAAAAATACAACTGCCAAGACAAACAGGAGGTTATGACAGAGTAAAAATGTCTTCCCCCATATAGTCTTCTACTATAGCGGTCATTGTATACATTCGGGGATAAGCTCTAGTGCTCCAAAACAATAAAAACTCAAGACCCCTTTAATTACAATATTACATTTATACAAATTCTGACTTACATATTTTATACCAATTAACAAAGAACATCATTAGCTTCACCACAATAAAGCCTAGAAATGAAGTCTTCAAGTTATCAGACTATTGACAATCATGATCGCTAACCTTTTACGTTGCTTGTGCATTGGCTTAATTAACAGTCTCCAAATACAAGCTTCCGGAACAGTAAACAATTCCTTTTTTAAAGGAAATGCCATGTGTTGCTAACATATGTTACATGCTCCTCTTGCAATACGTCCCACTTTCATTATTCAAAATGTACACAAATACTTAAAAACTGTGTTCCCATCTTCAGTCCTCAACTGCCCCCCCCCCCCCCCACACACACACACACTCCCTCAGAAATGGTTTTAAGACTATCCATAATTGTGCACAGGTGGTTGAATCAAAAGGACTAAGTCACCTGTACTCAATAGTTATCCTTAGAACCGGATCAGAGTTGGGAAACAATGCATTGGATACTTGGGATATTCTTAGAAAATGGGAAACCCATTATTACTGCTTCCAAGCTGCTGCTGGAAGCATCCATAGAGCATAACAGTGCTTGTGTACCATGAAGTTGGCATTTAAACAGTCTGCTATATGCAAGACAATACAGGTATACGCGCTGGGTAACAGGTGTAGAGATACATGAGCGCTTCAAGTGCCATCTGTTACTAGCATAAAGAAAGGGTAGGTTTATGAACATGCTGGATGAAAACCTTAAAGCAGCAATCCCATGAAAAAAGGTTTTTGGGTTAAATAAATCACTGTGGCAGGCTACAAGAAGAATTCTTATTATATAAATACGGTTATAATAATAATGCTATTATTTATAATACTGCAGAGTGTCACGGGCTACCGTGGCAACCACAGCATGGCACATGATGTATTGAGCAGAGCCAATGTGGAAAGCCTCTCTGAGCGCTGTACATCGTACCATCCTGCTTTTCTTTCTCCCCTTGCAGTCACATGCAGAGAGCTGTTTAAAAGGAGATAAAGTGTGTAGAACAGCTAAGAAAAACTACTATTGGATGCATGCTTAAAAAAAAAGTACACAAACTATGTGGGATTGCTACTTTAAGTCAGTAGTTCGTTGCCAGGCAGCACTTCTAAGTCCATGTAAAGCAGTTCTAATTGGTGAATAAGGTTAGGGGGTAACCTGAGCAGTCTTTACAACCTCTAACTTTTTTCTACGAGTACGGCCACCACTTTACGTATTAATAAAGCTCATCTTGTGCAAATCTGTATCTTCCTTTTTACTTGGTCAGTGCTGCAAAGGTGGGAAAGTTTTGCCATTGTCACCCAGTCTGAAGGAATCTATAAAATAGAGTTTGAAAATTTGGAGACCGGGACCAAGTCAAATTCAGTTGTACTACTAGGGTTATTGGCTCCTGTCAAAAATGAACCCATGTGTACGGTAGAGAATTCAGACTGCAGCTCCATTAGGGCAGGTACTACAGTGGATGATTAACTATTCGCAATCATAATATGGTGACGCTTTTTAAATGAACCATAATAAAATAGTGCAAGTTTGGTTAAGGGACACTCTCTCTGAGGTTCTGCACCAGGACTTGAATTACATAGCTGGTCTTGTCAGCAAAAGCATTTATTGGTCCTGGTCATGAGATATTGTAGCATTAACAGGGGGGTTACAAAGAGGTAATTGGTTTCTATTGAGGAGGCAATATCTGCGAATCGCTGAACCTTTTTGTGACTGGATCACTATTAAATAACTTTTTGTAAAAATTTATTTAAAGCAAATAGCGCAGGGCACTTATTTATGTAATTGCGCGTGCACTTATTTTGATATTGTGTGTGTATATTGCGAGATAGGAAATTGTTATCTCCGAGACCAGGGTAGAAAAATTGTTTTTCCTGTTTAACCTTGCTATAGGATATGCCTATTTCTGATGTATATATCTGATACAATGAACCTTTGTTTACAAAGCCTCTTGTGTATTGTGATGTGGGAAACTAGCTTGTTTTTGGTTGTAGTTGTTCTGTGTGAATATGTATTCTGAACGTTCTGATGAAAGGCCACATGTTAATTAGATCTTTTGATGTGTGAAGGTCCAACATTGAAGGCAGGAACTTTTAATTAAGACTGGCTCCTGGATTCGCTGCATCTGAAAACCAGGTGTAGGACATTACAGCGTTTCTAGAATTTCATAGATAAGTGTAAATTTTGTTAGCCTTGAAATGCATGTAAATCTATGTTTTGGGAAGCAGGGTACTTCCCGATTCTAAAAATAGACTATTTCTGAACTGTATAAAAGATGAGCTGTGTGAGCATGCAAGTGTTTTTCTGATTTTTCATCTGACCTGATCACACTGGTATCTTCCACCAGTGTGTGAGATCAAATAAACATCTTGCTTCAAAGACCTTGGAAACATCTTCAATATTGCTGTATTCCTGTGATCTACGGATTAGACACTAAAACTAATCAGTTTTCCGGCTGTCTCTGAGGTTTGGACCAAAGCTTTTCCAGTACCACCACTCTGCCTGCTACCCAGCAGCCCTGGTAAATGTGATAGACCAGGGGGGATCCATTCACAGCAACCCGGATCCATAGTAAGAGGTCTGGAGTTACCAGCCCTGGTAAACCAGCAACGAGGTACACTAGCAGTGTCAGTGACCCAGAAGGAACATATCTCTGAGTGCCATATAAGGAGCTCAGTGGTGGCAGCATTATAAGCCCCTCCTACTGCGGTAAGATGGCGCATTTGGGATAATGAAGGGAACGGTGGCAAAGTAAGCCCAGCCGGTTCCCAGCAACAACAGACGGGTGGCATAGGTGGTCCATCCTGTCACACTTTTAAACCTAAAATTTTCTTTTTGTTCAGTTGACAGAACATAACAGAACCTAAATGGAAGAGAGGAGGTCTGTAGCTGTATGCAGACTTGAATCAGTACACAATACCCACTTATCACCAGCACATGGATTAATATGTACCCTTTATAGGGAGTATTAAAATAGCTGGTTTCATTTTACCCAAGTTTCATTTCAAAGACCTGCAAAGTGGCAAAACAGTAAACTAAATACACTAAAAGCGTTCAGAAAGGAGAGTGCATAATGACATGCAGAAAGTTACTCATGTAGAGTAGACTCGAAAACCTTAACCTTCTGCATATTTGCCATACATATATCGTGACAACCATTACACAAAGAATCTGAGAAATGTTCTAGTCTAGGTAACACATTAACAAGCAATACAGTTATATCTGCACTAAACAAACACATTTCTTTTACAAAACAGTGTATAACTAATTGCCATGAATAGAAGAAAGATGCAGCTATCCAAAACATGAGAAGTTTTACATAGCAGCCATCTGAAACACAAAAACCAGTAAATGACCATTTTAAGCAAATGTCTGCACACCGCCCTAAGTGAAAGTGTAAGCAATTGTATTGTTGTGTAATTTGTAAAGAACTTTTCAAGCAGCTTAAAAAAAAAAAAAAAAAAAAAAAAAAACACCATGAAAATTCATCAACTTGTAAAGTAAATGATCTTACACAAATTTTCATATTGTGAAAAATTGCTAGTATAGCATAAACTAAAGCATCACTAAAATAGCTGGACAGATACAAAACAAAAAAAACCTTCACCCACTAGATTGTTTGTAAAAGTTTCATTGCTTGGTGATACTGGTTGGTAGGCAGATCTCAAGTTCCCAGAAACTGATAAAACAGGTTTGAGTAAGTAATCAAGGTAACAAATGTACTTGGCAGGTTATTGGTTGTATTAAAAAATAAGTTAACTATCAGTTGGACAACAGCAATGAAAAACACTAACATTCTGAATTAAAAAAAAGTGAGAGGAATAGGTTAATGTGCAATGAAAAGAAAAGAAAAAAAAAAAGTGTGGAATTCAAAGCTCAGTTGCTATGAGGCAACTCATAACCTTCAAAAACCTCAAGGTTGTTCACTTTCTAAAAACAAAGAGGAAGGACAAAATTCCAGCTTAAGTATACTTGAGTATTTCCATTGCTTCCCTACTCTTTCAGCCACACCCTAGAAAACAATTAATGACAGGAAGAGATCCAGATTTAACATTTTGCAACTAGACTGCTTCAGGCAGAAGTAGAACTTCCCTAATTTCTTGCTCAATAAGAAGCTGTACATCTCATTTCATATTCTGAGCACGGCTGGAAAACACAAACAAAAAACCCAGATCAGTCAAGCATATGTTTAACACTTCACTATGATTAACAAAATGTGCTTTCAAAAAGGTTAATTATATTGTCTACTAAGTTATAGGGAAATAAAAAAATAATAATAATCCAGTTGGGGGTACTGGTGCACCACACATGCTCCGGAAAAAAGATTGGACATTAATGCAAATATCACTTGGTGACCAATAGGGCACCTTCATACCGAGAAGATGGTTGCATTTACAGCCTTTGAAATACCCTGAAAAGGAGAACACAATACTATGTAATAGTGCAGCATCAGTGGAGCACTTAATTACAAGGTAGTGATAAATATTTCAAACAAACACACACACACACACACACACCTTCTCCCCAAATCCATAATATTAATGCAATGAAAAAGAATGCACTATCCAAGTTTCTTAAATTAATTTCCTCCTAAAGTCACTAAGTATAAAAAAAAAAAGAGGGGTTGCACAGACTGCAATGCAATGAACATATGCTGCAAACTAGCTGTTTGGCATAGGTACACCCATATATGGCCAAATTGTACACAAAACAGTAATTGGCAAGTTTGTGGTTGGTTAATTTGGTCAAGTTAACCAGTCACAGAATCTATAGAATTACAAACAAATCCAAAGTAAATGGAAGAAGTGAATAAAATGAAAGTTTAAACTGGCAGAATAGTCAGCGCAATGTTGGCTGCTCCCATGCCCTCACCAGCTGCAAGAGGTGGTGCTCTGCTATTTGTGAAGAAGGGAAAGCATATTCCTCACACACATATGTATATACACACACACACACACACATATACACACATACATATATATATAATATATATATATATATATATATATATATATATATATATATATATATATATATATATATATATTATATATATATATATATATATATATATATATATATATATACACACACACACACACATACACCTCTCAAGGTAAAGCTGGCAAATCTTACATAGTTATTTACAATTGAAAGAGTAAGCTATTAGACCACATAGCGACAATGCATAAAATATTGATAACAATATTGGGATTGTAAACAATTGTTTGACTGCTGGAAAGAAACCTTGCGATAACACAACATAGCGACATTTTCTAAATGGCATTTTTGGTCTATGTACCAAATAATTTGCCAATCTATAAAACTGCTACACATATATAAATATGGTGTAAATATTGACTCATCCAGCAGATGCTGGAGGGGTTGCCCAAACTGCAGGCTCTGTCCTCCACATATGGTGGCAATGCTCCAACTAATGCCATTCTGGCTAGAGCTTAGTAACCTCTCTTCCCCAGATTCTTCCTCCTACCAACTGAAATCCCATCTGCTACTACTCACCAAAATAACACATTGAGACGTATAGTCTTAAATGCCTTGTGCCAAATAACCACCGATGGGAAACAAGCTCCAGCTCAAACGCTACAAACGATCATTGGCAGAATGTGGCATATTTGGTATATGGAATACAGGACAAGCATTCTTCACAACACTTCTAAATCGTTCACCAGAGGTTCTTCTCTATATAGTTTTCCAATCTCTTAGTCCTGGTTCCAATTCACCCCCCCCCCCCCCCCCCCCATTCCTTTCATTATGGCAGCAAGCAACATTGCCTTCCTATATGATAAAAAAAAAAATCTGCCTTTTTTTTTTTCTTCTTTTTCTCTTATTTCTGGGAAAAAGTTGTTTGCCAACTGTTATTTTCAGCCTCTGAGTTTTACGTCAGATGATAATTTCTTTGTTCCTGCACTTCCTTACTTGAGGGCTTACCTGCTTTACCTGCTTACTGTTTTGTACAACATCATCATCTGTTGTAACATGCTGAACTTTGAATAAAGATGTTTAAATAATAATAATTATATTATTATTATTATTATTATCTATATAGGTTTAAATAACAACAAAAACCTGGAAGCACAGTTTTATTATTTTTTATCATTTGTTTGATGTAAAACTAATTTTGCATTTTTGGGACATCACAGGATGTTCATAATACAAGAACAAATGTAGAATCGGAGCTCAAAAGGTAGTTCAATAAAAAGTATTAAATTGTCTACTATAAGTTAAAAGTGTTACAATATATTTTGCACTGTAAACCAAATGTTAAAATATTACATTATGCAGTTAAAAAAGAATTATACACAACACTATCAGATTATTTCAGGACAAATCAGCATGGAACTGCCATGTTATGCTGTATGCCAAATGGTGAAGTTTGATCACAATGGTAGCGGACAATATTCACCGGATGAAAGTGCAGAAACATAAAGGACAGCAGTAGTGCATTTTATGCAGAGTCCTGGATATACTACAGACATAAACCAAGTGGTTAATAAGATATCTCCACTCCACTACATAATCATGAGTGCTATTCAAGGGCAAGTAAAGGACGTCACATATGTTGCCATAACATCACCACTCACCGTCACATACACAATACCAAAAATGAAAATCACGTAAGGAGATTGTCAAATGGAGATAAGGTTGTTAGGGACAGTGTAGAGTGTGTAAATAACGGTACTCACAAAAGGTGTATTCAAATGAAAATGCAGGACAGCAGGACTTTTGATTGTATTTGTCTAAAATATTCCATTGTTAAAATGTCACTTTTTTTGTGGCAGGTATTTCAAAGTTTCCTTCTACAAAATGTTTATCTGTAAAGCCATGACTTATCTAGCTCATAGCTCTCTTTCTCACAGCTAGTAGTGTGTGTGCACATTGACACATTTTCATATTCTGTGCTGCATCTTCCATTACAGTAATACCTGAAAAAAATGTTTTAAATCTCACTGAAATAGATTTGTTCTCATTTCACACTTACAAATACATTAAACAAGTACCACTAATTTCAACAGTACACTGAATGTGAGCAGACATGGTGCTTTCATTCAACGGAATTACTGCAAGTTCTGTATGCTTTGTAGGAACACTCAGATGTATTGTATTACTACATCTCTTCAAATAAATTCAGCACAAGACGATTCTCC
Organism: Mixophyes fleayi; assembly: GCF_038048845.1. Lineage (NCBI taxonomy): Eukaryota > Metazoa > Chordata > Amphibia > Anura > Limnodynastidae > Mixophyes > Mixophyes fleayi. The sequence continues at coordinate 154,563,195 of NC_134404.1, forward strand.
ATATACAAGGAGCACACAATAACTGACGAATAGAGTATGAATAGTTTATCTTCAGCTGTGAAGTCCTACTAGCAAGTCACTTATTGCTTCTAAACATTTATCTGGAAAAAAATTGCATTTGGTTGAGCAAGTGTTAGACATATGACACTTGCTGAGCCGAGGAAGGCGTGAACCACTCCCATACACACTACGAGGAGTTAGTGAAACATTACTGAATGAAACCATGCATTATCTCTACAATGGGATTGTGCCCTATCATTTGTCTAAAATAAGCTCATTCCATCTGTAATTTGAAAGTTCCTCAAAGGGGAAAAAAAAATAAAATATTATTACCTTTAAATGACAATTTCTTTCATTCGATATGTTTATAACTCAAAAGCTTTTTAATAACCATAAACCATTTAAAATTCTGGCTGGTGTAAAAGTGCATAGATTTGTAGCCAATAATCTATACCTTTGTGTCCTAGAATATTAACATGATATTCATGTATTTAACCTGCAACCTTTATTCAGTAATATAAAAAATGCACTGTTGACTGAAGCCTAAATTCAGCTGTCTGCTTGTATTTGAGCTTTGACGGATACTAGGATGGAAAAGAAACTAATTTTAGCAATACACATCCGGTCATCAGTCAAACATCTGGATTGTCTTTAGAGAAAAAGGTCAAAGCAAGATTAATCTGAAAAAAACCGTAACCAAGTTGCAATTTCTAAATCTATTTAATCACAGCAATGTAAGAGAATAGTGGCTAAACTATATTGCTTAACCAAAGCATTATTTAAAAAAGCCACCGACCTATATATAACATGTCAAAGAAAATTATTTTATCCCATAGGGATTTTTTTATTTGAAATGACTGACTAAATGGCCTGTACAAATGTCACATGAAAAAGTTGTGGATTTAAAAAAAAATAAAAAAAAAATCACAACCTGTGCCAAAAATGACTTTTCTTCCAGGATAAGCCCTCAAAAGCTGCACAGGATCAATGAGAAGTTCCCACAGCAATTTCCAACATGTACTTCCCCACTTGTAAAAAAAACCCAGTTATGACCACTTTGGAGAAAGTTGGAAGTATTGCCAAAAATATCGCTCACCCAAAAAAGTGTGTTGTTTAACGATCACCACTATATTTCCACAAATATTGAATAGTCTACACTACACTGTAGTCATTTTCTTTGGATCTTATCTGCACTGCACCTTTTTTTAAATGGCATGAAAGTTGACCTTGCATTTCCGTAAAACATGAGGGTACAAACTTTTCTGCACAGAGAATGAATAGTTTTGTTCAGGTATATTAATACGAGCTGGAACATGCATATGGTTTACTCTGCCGTCAATAGTTTATTGAAACATGGCCACTAGAAGTAATGTGTCTAGGAAACTAGTAAATTAGGTTTTATAAGCAATAATTTTTGAGCACCATGAGCCTGAGTCATTAAGGAAAGTAAAGCAGAAAATAAGAGTAACTTTACACCTGAGCAAAACCATGTTGCATTGGCGAGGGGGTGGTAAATTTAAAATGTGGAGACAGAGTTATAGTTGGGGTAGGGCATGTCCTAGAGCAACTTTATATTTCAGTGTAAAAATAAATAGATCAAGTATTTTTGTGCTAGATGAAAAAGCAACCAGTATTTAACTTCTGTGCAAAATAATAAACTAATTTGCACCCCTTGCATTGTAACTACTTTTTTTGCCTTACTTTCCTTAATGACTTAGACCCCATGTCTTAAACATCAGAATACCCTTGTTTTAGCAACCTTCAGAAAAACAGGCTTTTGAAATATGTAAGACAAACAGAGAATTTGCATATACTGTTCAAGTTAAAATGTGACATAGGAAAAATGCTCTGAAAATACTGCAGCCATGGGGATCATTGTTCTTTTTGTCTGCTGTTCACATATTCGCTGCAGTCAGGTCAAAACTCCAGCAGATCATGCATGCTTAATGCCCCAATGCTTTTTCTCCGCACTGTGGCAGCATAGGCATGTAGACACTTGCATCGGGATACTTGAGCTGCAATATTTTTGGAGCATATTTCTCTTAACATGTATGATATTGACTGAGCCACACAAATTAGACATTTTAAATGTTCATACTTTATACAATTTTCTAAAGTGCATTCTCAAAAATTAACTCAATCTGGCTGCATTAGAAACAACGATTTACTGAAATAGGAGACTCTGAGATATTCGATTAATAACAAACATTACTTTAAATAGGCTAATTTTATGTACATAAATATATAAATGAAAATATAACAATATATAGAATTAACTTGTAGGTAATACTCCCCTGAACACTTGTTATCTGAGCAAGCTGCACATTATGGCTAAACTTTTCAGGTGATGACAGGGCAAACTGAAGAAATCATGTAGGAACTATTATATCTGTCAGCTGACGACCCCATGCACAGACCAATGCAGTCAGCAGCCAACAGTATTTATCAACAAGTACAATTTTATGTAGTTTTGCTGTAACACACGGATTACACCACCACTCATGATCAGCAGTACACGCAGAAAAAGGGTTCAATTATCCCGATAGGAACAAACCCTAACCAAACATATGTGCAGAACTCTGTTGTTTTGTAAGGATTTGCTAATAAGGGGTAAATTGCATTCATGTAACAAAATGAATGGGGACATGGAAAATTACATACTTTGAGTAAATAAGCCTTAATGTGTGGTTATTCCTTTACACTAAACCAATAAAAATTGTCTTTCTATTACAGATACTCAATTGCCCTTGAATTGCACTGTTTAGAATCTAAATAATTACTGATTTCTATCTGGACTATAAAACCATACTGGCTAGCAGATGACATTGCAATGAGAAGGTCAGACCACACAAATCGCAGAATCAATCTAAAAACGTCAGTAATATTGCATTTTAATTTTGCACTTAACTAATATAACAAGAATGTGTGTCTTGCTTAGCAGTAGCATGTAGACAAAATAAATTGTTACATTTTGTAAAATTAAACATGTTTTACGTAAGAAAACTAAGAGTCATGGCAATTTAAGCAAGTTTAATAGTTATGACTGTTACTCTGTGCTTATCAGTATAACTGTAGCTTTACAATGTAGTACTGTACTTAACCACATACATATATTAAATATATAGAGCAATAAGTGGCACCTCTATTGTTAGCTAGTATGCTGTTCTGCTGATGTACATAAGATTACATATATTCAACTACAGACATAGTTCAAATAATTTATAGACAAATTAAAAAAAAAGTTATGTTAAATTTAAATGCCGACTGGGAATTTCTTTGATTTTTTTTATGGTTACTTTTTGTAGTCAATATATGCGTATTATATGCAGCACTAATCTACCTGCATACAAAGTGAGAGGATTTATCTATACCACCATAATATTTTAAGTCATTATTGTATGCGCTTAAAAGAGGTATGTAGGTAGGATATGTGAAAAATATTTTATCGCCCCCCCCCCCCCCCCTCATCAAACTGGGTGAAATAAACTTCAATACAGAAGAAAGCATCATTAAGAGATTAATCTAATTTCTTACATATGATAAGGCACACTAATATCTAGGGGGAAATCTTTGGTATGAAATGTACTAGGTTATGTCAGAACCTATTGAGCATAAAAGGGATGTCAATCCTAAACCCTATATTTTATACACACAGGGCCTGATTCATTAAAAAAAAGTAAAAAAAAAAAACGAGCAACTTTGCACCTTGGCAAGACCATGATCCATTGGATGTGAAGGAAAATTTAAAATGTGATGGCAATTTATAACTGGGATAGAGCATCTTCTAGATCAACTTAGATTTATTTGTACACTGAAATTGATCAGGTATTTGTGAGCTACATGAAAAAGCAGCCAGTATTTAACTTATGTGCAACATAATGAACTAATTTGCACCCTTTGCATTGTAATATGGTTTTGTCCAGGAGAAAATGTATTCATTCTTTTACTTTTCCTTAATGAATCAGGCCCACGATGTTGAAAGTGTAAATTTAGAAGTGGTGGTTTGGAAAAAATTTAAGTGAATGGAATTTGATTATTTTGCAATGAAGGCACTAGAAGTGACAGCATGGAATACCACTGTATACCTTACCAGCTCACATTATGGACTAATGAAAAAGTCTTCAAATGTACAAGAAGACAAGACAGACACTTTGTTATCCTAATAGACAGACTACAAAAAACCAGGCACATCCAAGGTACTGGCAGCAAGGTAAAGAGTTATTCAGCAAGCAACCCGCACAGTAAAGCGATTGCTGTAGGACGAGATGAGAGCACAGGCTGGAGGGAGCGATCAGTATGATGAGGTGAATTGCAAGGGGGAGGGCACAGCACTGTGTATGTCACTAGACATCGGGGGAGGGGGCAGCGATTGTTGTCTCGGAGACAAGTTCTGAGTATTTTGGGTTTTTTTTTTAAACCTAGCATCGGGATTTAAGACAATGCTTCACTTTGCTTTGCCCTTGAGCTAGCTGTGCTCTACCGACAGCTCTGCCCTCCCACAATGCTTGTCCCAGATTTCGTTGACTACGTATCTGCAAACATGCTGCATATTTAGTACCATGGGGACAATATTTCCGGTTTCTCAGAAGTTTTACTAAGGGCAAAAAGTTATCTGGCAAGTTAGCAGCCAGGGCTGAGAAGGTGTATGGTCTCCTGCAGAAGGCAGGAAGGTCACTTACCAGTAGACAAGTGAAGGGCACAGTGAGCACCAGGTCACGGATCAGTCCCTGCACTCCGCTGTGGATCACTGAGAGTCAGTGTGGCTGGAGATCAGAGGGAGAGCGCTCTGATCAGTGCTTTCCTGTGGGATAAAACAAGACAGTGAGATTCTGTCTGCTTCTCTCGCCATATTCTTTGCTGGAGTCCATAAACTCCCTCCCTCTTTAACCCTCCCTTGGCCGGGCATATCTGTCACACAGCTGGTGGAACACGCCCCCTCTACAGTGACAATCTGTAACATTGTGCCCTTGCTGGGTGTACACTGTGTAACCTTGTTGTGTCCCAGCCCCCAGGTAAGCTGCACGTGAAGTTGTTGTGTGTTAGCCGTGCACAGATACATTACATTACAGTGTATTAAATGCATAGCTACAGCAAGCACTAGGGCTACAGCAAGCACTAGGGCTGCACGTACAGTCCTTTCTTGAGTCCTCACCTTTGCACAGTCACTTTCTTGGCTGTATTTGACCCGGTCTTCAGCTTCCACTGCTCGCACAGCGCCATGTGATGTGACCCCATGTCCCCCTGCACTGCTGTCAATGAACTCCGGAATAACACACCCCCCACAACATAGGACGGTCTTGGAGAGACAGGGAGCCAGTAAGCAACCAGGGCGGTACCAATAACAGCCTAGAGGGGGAGTGGAGTTCCCAAGCTTTGTCCTACGGAGAAACACTTCTTCTTGATAAAGTTGTGGAGGTGCGGTCATCTGTCAAGGAAGGAAATCCAAGCAATGTTCATGGCGGCAAGTGCACAATACAATGTGCATAATGCAGTGCTTAAATTACCTAAAACGAAGGGCAAAGCAAGTGAAACATTAATTAGCCCTCGAGCAGTGTAAGGCCTCAATTAGGTTGTTTTAATAAGCTTAAAAATCGCTCCGACCTTGTCTAGAACGGTGAACTGGAAGAGTGTACTTTTTTTTTTTTGCTCTTTTTCTTCAGCTTTTCCTTACACAATCTGCATGAGGAGTCCGGGCGATTTACCCCTTGTGCACGGCCAATCTGAGCCCTGTCACTCAGGTCAACACTGTGCTGCAATTGCTTAAATATGTTACACCTCTGATGCCTTCTAGGTTACAGGAAGTTAACTGTTATTTGTAAGTGAAATACCATGCACAATTCTCACTCTATATTAGTGATGGCAAACCTGATACATTTAAGGGTCCGCCAGTCTAACCCTTAGAAGGGTCACACATTGCCTTTAATATCAGTGATAAATGTATTCAAAGAACTAGACACTGTCACATAACGACTAATATATCAGAAGGCATTTAATGTAAGGCAAACTAGAATTACAAGCTATAACAAAGAAATTTGACATTAAAGCAGGACAGAGCTGAAGGCCACAGGCAGGGCCGGACTGGAACTAAAAATCAGCCCTGGCATTTAAAGCACACAGGCCCACGTGTTGTGGGCTCCATGCACTATATTGTTGCACACTGATGCTGGCGCAGTGCGCGTTGCTGGTGCTGTACAACATGATGTAGTATGAGGGGGGGGGGGGTATTTATTTCTCCTAATGACCCTGAACATTACATTGTTAGCCCCCCAATTACATCAATAAATACCACAACAATACATTATTAGTACCCAAATTACAGCAATAAATAACCCCCCACACACACTCATACTACATCGATATCCACCCACATTACAGCAACCATCATTACCCCCCTACATTACAGCAACCAGCATCACCCCCCACATTACAGCAATCAGCATCACCCTAACATTACAGCAACCGGCATCACCCCCACATTACAGCATCCAGCATGACCCCCCACATTACAGCGTCCAGCATCACCCCCCACATTACAGCGTCCAGCATCACCCCCACATCAGGGCCATCTTTTCCATTGGGCACGATGGGCAGCTGCCCGGGGGCCCCACGAGCAAGGGGGCCCCATAGGCACGGCTCTTATTGAGAATTAATAATCCTGCAAAAGAAAAAAACCTGCAAAAAAAGCCTTCAAGGGTCACTGAGCAAGTACATCTATCTATCTCTATATCTATATCTGTATCTGTATACATCTATATCTATTTCTAGGGGCCCCGGTGCACTGCTTTGCCCGGGGGCCCATAATGTTGTTAAGATGGCCCTGCCCCACATTATAGCAATACCCTCTCCTACTTATTAGCAATACTAAGCACCAAACACACTACAACATTGCTACAGCACGCCACCCCATACTACAGCAATACCACCAATTATACAGGCGCCACTGTAGGAAACCAATGTTTTGCTTTTTTCAAATTTCCCACAAAATAGCAACAACGAACAGAATACTTACACACATATAGGTAACAGGTACCCTTTTCCCTCAATTAAATAATAATGGCAGAATTTTCATGAATCATTCCACAGGAAATAAAACTAACATATATCTAAAAAAAAACATAACTATTGAATGATCATTTGAACCCACACGGCCGCATTAAAAGTATTTCCATCTACAGCAAAATGTCAGAAAAATATTTTTTTTTACTACAGTAACTGGATATGCGTCTTTTCTATTCATTTTAAATAACACAGTATATAAATTAAGGGGGATAGAGGAGGTGGGTGAGAGATAATTGGATGTGATCCATCAGTTTGATTAGATAGGAAACATTTAGATTATTTACCTGGAGACATTTACCCCCTTGACTCACAGGCAGGGCTAACAAGAGGAATTTTGGGCCCCGATACAGCAACTTCTTTGGGCTCCCATCATATTCAACAATGAAAGACTTGCCTTTGGCAGAAGTTCATATGATGCCACACCGTAGTGTGCCCAGTTCATATTATGCCACATCGTAGTGTCCCATGGTCATATTATGCCACATAGTATTACCCTCAATTCATATTTGGTCATGCAGAAGTGTCCACAAATCATATGGCATAGTAGTGCCCCCAAAACATATACCATAGAGTAGTGCCCCCAAATCATATTATGTCACAACAGTGCCTCCAAATCATATTATACCACAATAGTGCCCCCAAATAACATTATGCCATAGTAGTGCCCCCAAATCATTAGTAGTGCCCAGACAAAAACTCATTCACAAATAAAAATTGGTACAGCATATCAAATACTGAGGGCTAGATTTACTAAGCTGCGGGTTTGAAAAAGTGGGGATGTTGCCTATAGCAACCAATCAGATTCTAGCAGTCATTTTGTAGAAAGTACTAAATAAATGAAAGCTAGAATCTGATTGGTTGCTATAGGCAACATCCCCACTTTTTCAAACCCGCAGCTTAGTAAATCTAGCCATGAGTGTGAGTCCCAAGACCAGCTTAATACATCATTTACAATGCAATAAAAAAATAGATATATTGACACAATCACAGATAAAATTTATGACAAGCAATGTTTTTTTCTCTTAATTAAAAATCTCTGTACAGATAAATAATGAGCAATACATAGTGTTAAACATTATTGGATACGCTGTAGTGTCCCCAGTTCAAGAAAGGATGGTTAAAAACACATTGCACACGAGAAAATATATGAACTTACCTGATTATGGCATCCTGTTTTCTGTTCTCCTACTGGGCGCTGGGCAAGGAGGGATCAGCAGCTGTCAGCTTACACAGGAAGTCGGGAGCAGGAACAGAGGGCAGTGGTCGAAGCAGAAATTTAGAAGTGGGGGTATGGAAAATATAAGTTTTTTTAACAATTGTCCCCTCTGTGCATTTCCATTCTTCATTACTACTTGTGTTTTATGATGGCTGCATCCCTGACATTCCCAATCTTAAGATGTCTCTCCCTTTACACTTTCTTTTACCTATGCTCCTGCACCATCTTCTTTTTTGTCCCTCTCACTTAACCCCCTGCACCACCTTCTCCCCTGGCGCTCTCACACGTCTTCCTGCACCGTCTACCCCCCTGGCACTCACACGTCTTCCTGCACCCTCTACCCCTCCCCCCGGCTCTCTCACCCCTCTTCCTGCACCCCCTACCACCCCGGCTCTTTCATCCCCTCTCCCAGCACCCCCTTCCCCCTGGCTCTCTCACCCCCTCTCCCAGCACCCCCTTCCCCTTTGGCTCTCTCACCCCCTCTCCCAGCACCCCCTTCCCCTTTGGCTCTCTCACCCCCTCTCCCAGCACCCCCTTCCACTTTGGCTCTCTCACCCCCTCTCCCAGCACCCCCTTCCCCTTTGGCTCTCTCACCCCCTCTCCCAGCACCCCCTTCCCCTTTGGCTCTCGCACCCCCTTCCACTTTGGCTCTCTCACCCCCTCTCCCAGCACCCCCTTCCCCTTTGGCTCTCTCACCCCCTCTCCCAGCACCCCCTTCCCCTTTGGCTCTCTCACCCCCTCTCCCAGCACCCCCTTCCCCTTTGGCTCTATCACCCCCTCTCCCAGCACCCCCTTCCCCTTTGGCTCTCTCACCCCCTTTCCCAGCACCCCCTTCCCCCTTTGGCTCTCCCACCCCCTCTCCCAGCACCCCCTTCCCCTTTGGCTCTCTCACCCCATCTCCCATGACCCACTGGCTCTCTCACCCCCTCTCCCAGCATCCCCTGGCTCTCTCACCCCCTCTCCCAGCACCCCCTGGCTCTCTCACCCCCTCTCGCAGCACCCCCTGGCCCTCTCACCCCCTCTCCCAGCACCCCCTGGCTCTCTCACCCCCTCTCCTAGCACCCCTTCCCCTTTGGCTCTCTCACCCCTCTCACAGCACCCCTTCCCCTTTGGCTCTCTTACCCCCTCTCACTTCCCCTTTGGCTCTCTCACCCCCTTTCCCAACACTCCCTACCCCATGGCTCTCTCACACACTTGCCCCCCCCTCCCCGAAAATCGTGGCACCCCCGTGACCCCCCCCCTCCCCTTCAGTAAAAAGGAAAACAGGAAGCTCACAGCATAACGGAAGAGGGAGCTGAGGAGTGCGCAACAGTGGTGGCTGGTTCCCGGGGAGGAACCAGCCACCACAAGGACAGGAGGAGTCGGGCTGGCCTATCCAGCCATCGGCCCTTCTGGCATTTGCCAGAAGTGCCAGATGGCCAGTCCGGCCCTGGCCACAGGTGAAGGCTCCTGTTGCCGTTCACTGTACTGTACTATAGCTGACAGTTGCAGCCTGGATTTATAATGTGGTAAACTGCTGAATCTGTTAGGTTTTTTTATACAAAAGGATTGAAATAAATACCTCAGTGATTGCTTATTATGTAATGCAGGTACATTTCAACAACTCTGAATGTTGTCCCTTTGTGCACTGACAAAAAAGCACCCACAATTTTAAACAGCTGCTGCCTAAGCACTCATGTAATAAATATACAATTTTATAACTGGATAAATTGTGTGAGCTCTACTTATATAAATAGATATAGTATTTCCTTGTTTTCTATATCTATTTAGTATTGCCAATATAATCATAATTGCCTACTTTTGATTGTTACCTCTGATGAAACCACCCCAGATAGGCAGAGAAACGCGTCAATGAACGCCCATGTGAGTGTTTCTCGTAGAGTTGATTTTCAGTCTGTTTAGATTGTACCATACATTCAAGTCCTAATTGGAATCAGCATGCCCTAGGGAGTTCCAGCCTTCAATCTGTTCAGGGAGATACTTTTTTTCTGGTCCAAGGTATAGCAAACTTTATACTTGTTAATAATAATGAGCATTGAAGACATAGTGAACTTTATTTGCACTATCATTAAGGAGTATCTACCTTCATATTGGTTTGTATTTGTTACCTAAGAAGGACTCTATTCATTGCTATTCATTTATAAATGGTCTGAGATATTTGGCACACTTAATATGACTACAAATCTGTTCATGTAAATATTGAATCTATTAAGTTGCTGTTTGAAGACTCATAACTTGCCACATGGAGTGTTTTTCAATTTAATATTATATTTTTATATGTGTTTTAATCAATTTGAACTGTACTATCAATAAAATAGGAATTTATTTGTACACCAGCACTCTCCAATTAGTTGTTTTTGTTTGTTCTAAGAGAAAACAGTTACAGCACCTGTTCATGGGCCACATTTATCAACCACCACATAAAATGAAAAATAGTTTTCAATCCTGAGCTGGCGTACATTACCATAGGTGTAAAAGTATATTCAAATGTTGTTAAATCGTGGTACATAGCAGTCCCCATAGACATCTATGGGGACTGCTATGTAATTATAATAAAATGCAAAGCAGCAGATATCTATGATATCTGCTGTGATGCACTGTTGATAGATTAGAAAAAAACTTAAATATGCATCCATTCCCCGAAAACAGCTGTTTTCGGGGAATTCACAAGTAAATTAACTATAATAAATAGGCCCCCATGTGAGAGCAGCGGGTAGTTCCAGCACCCTATATTGAATCAGTAGCGCCTGTGTTGCTTTTTCTACTAGTGATGGCCACCAGTTGTCAGGTGCAGGGAGGTTTTGATGTCACTAACACATCATCATGGCCCCGCCAACTCACAGCAGTGCCACGATGATGCCATGCGTAAGAAATCATGTCATCTAGGCCACATCCCGTCCAAGTAAGTGTGCAAGATCCGGAAGGGTGTCCTGCTCACCCTGGAGAACTCCAAGAAATTCAGGAGTTTCCCAAACATTCTGGGAGAGTAGGCAAGTATGAATATAATCAATCTAACTTATATTCAAGTAACATAATTAAAGTCTTTTAAATAATACATTTTGACATAAAAAAAAACCCATAAATTTATACCCTTTCTCTTTACTAGACTATTTCTGTAAAATAGTTGCAATCCACTAATATTCTATTACATTTCGTAATTTCCCCATACCTGAAACATATTGATAGACTGTGTTTTAATCATACTTACAAACTTATTCATTTTCCTCCTGGAGGTCTCGGAGGGAAGACGGGGTGTCAGGATTGAAAGAGGCGGGGTGCGGCAAATCACGCCATTTTGGCACCTCGGAGGCCAGAGCCATAATCACGCGATTCACAGAGAATCGCGTCATGGAGACTTCCATTCTACCCACTTCACTAGGTAGTGAGTACAAGTCACAGGTCGGGACAAGTGCAGAGAGATAGTGTCATAAATATGCAAGGTTAGGAACAGGTATTCAGATAAGCTGGTGGTACAGTGGTCAGTACTGCTGACTCACAGCACTGGCGTCATGAGTTCAATTGTGACCCCTATTCTTTCTCTATGGAGTTTGCGTTGGTGTCCTCTGTGTGCTCTGGATTCATTCCAAACTCCAAAGACATACATAGCATGTTAATTGGCTTCTGATGAAATTAGCACTAGTGCGTGAATGTGTTTCAGTATACTAGGGAATATGGATTGTTTGTTGCACTGGAGCAGAGACTGACGTGAATGATTGAACATATGCATAATATGTGCTTTATGGAAAAACAGTTATAAATAAATAAGCATAAAAATAACTGCACATAGTAGCAAAAATGCATGTTGTTGGAGCCTCAGAGTGTGTTCTAAAAAACAGCGCCTGCTGACGTCAGCGGGCACAACCCTGACATGCAGCCGCATATCTAAATACAGAGGAGGAAAGAGGAGGCAAAGCCAATAAAAACACAACATAGCAGCATATAACACAGCATAAAATACATCTACAAGTAAATATATACACAACTTAAATATAACTGCTGATATGAATTAATTTAATTTTGGATAGGCTAAATATAAAGCTTGAGGGGTTGGTCTAAACAGGTTAGACAGACCTTTAACACAATGCTTACCACAAAAGTTTTGAATTTATTTGCAACTAGTTGATTATCTCATTGTTTAATGTAGCACATATATCATCTGTTGTCTATTAGAAAATAAAATACTTTTTTGTTTAATGTCAATATTTTTTTTGTGACTTTATAATCGAATGACACCTATATGAAATTGTGATTACAGCAAATCACAGTAGTTTTCTGAATATTCAAGATGAAGTATTCACATGCAGGTCATTCTGGCAGCAGTGTCTCACAGGTAGTGGTTTACATGCTCCTCCTCCACTGAAGTTGCATCAATTTGAAGACAAACTCATATTTCTGTAATGTATTGTACTTTAATACAATACATACATATGCAATTATACAGATACAAACAGTTCAGTAATCCACATATCATTAAACCACACTCCTCTCACCTGTGGGAAATTAAGCTATTTCTCCTTTTATGGCTGACAAAGTGATCAATGCAAGATGGGTGCACATGGGGGGCTAGTGATGGAACCCCTGCAATCTGGCTGCTAATGGGATCTATAATCCACAAACATAAGTAGACCACCAACCATTACAAGATGTCCATAACTCTCTACCTTAGTAAAATTGCACATAACATTAATTGATGATTCCACTTTGTCTAAAGGAATACCCTTATGTACACCAATAAAGTGTCATAGTAAACTGTGTCTCCCTAACTCTACCAGAAATCTCTAACTGAAATGACAGTGAGGGTCATATATAGTAGTTTTAAAATGTAGTGTTCTGGAGGGGAGCACACACTTCATTCTTTGGCGGTTAACAGACCTTTTCTGATTGTATTTGTCATTAAGTTTATCATAGCTCAATCGCAGTTTACAATTGGAACTCCAGAATCAATCTGCAGAACAGCTAGCCCAACAGCAAAACAATGTTAGGAAGTTCAATCTTAATGTGAATTAACAGAATTTCCTAAAATTGGAGAGTGGAACTAACATAGCATCCTTTAACACCAGATGCCTTGTCACATAGCCACCCCAGCTCAGACCTAGTGGTGTCAACGGCCATGATCAGGGAGAATAGTCTAGAAAGACCATCAGCATTTCATTGCTTTACTCTTGCTCTTTGTTCGACAGTAACATTGTAGGGTTGCAAACTAAAACAGCATATGTGAAAGAGGCATGATCTGTAATACAGCCTGAATGTCCAACCCAACAAATAATACCTAAGTGTGTCCTGCACAAATTAGTAACTTTTCTCTTGAGAGCTACATTTTCTAATAAAATAGAACAATGTGAAGGTGATTTAGGAAAAGCTAAACTTCCATTCCATACTGCAAAATCACCTTTAGACTTGCTTGTCGTGACTTGCGACAGAACGATTTCTGCCAGGGACATGGGTGTGGTGCATGAGTTTTTGGGCAAGATTGCCGCGTTTGCACAGAAATTTGCACAGGCAGAGGAAAGGGCTTGGGTTGAGTGAGGGAGTTCTTTGCAAAGTAACAAGTAGGTGCTTGTTTTGCGTAACAGTGCAGAAATGAGATTTCCTTTTGTGGACTAAGATTATTGAAGTGAAATATAGAGCTGGAGAAGGTATATTTTTAGGGACAATTCTTTTCAGGAGTCAGGGATGGCCTTAGATAGTAGCTGTCTGTTGAATGGGGCTGTTACAGGACTGCCCCTTCTCATCCCAATAGCTCCCTTGGTCCCCTGCTGGGATGACTCAAGGAGTCTGGTGGAATACAACCTGAGACAATGGGGACATATCCGGGTTAATTAAGGGGCAAGGCCAAGATGATTAAATAACACTCCCAGTATTAACCCCTTAGAAGCTTCTTCAGACAGAACTAGCTTCCAACTGATCAGGACTTGCTGGAGGGGAAGAATGAATGCAGCTACAGCCCCCTCACCTGTATCCTGGCACTGGACCCTACCCTATCCTTACCCATAACCCACCTGGCTTCATTTTAAGAACAGTTATCACTGCAATTTCAACAATGTACAATAATCAATATACATTTTTTTTCAATGAGCAACATATAGTATAAAAGATTCCTATACTGACATGGCTACAATGTCCCCTTATCCACATATAGTTAGACACTGCATTTGCACTTGGTGAGTTGGGGCGATAAAAAGTACATGTTGTTTCCCATTTAGTGAGAAATGAGGGACAGGCTGGTTAAGGAAATATCAAATTTGTTTCATCACAAGCCGTCTCTAAATCCAGAAAATTTTTAGAATGTTGCTTGTGTAGTTCAGGACTTAACTGTAGAAAATATGTTCACAATGCAAAAATATACAAAAGCTTTAGAAACATTGCACCTTCATTACTCAGGAAGTTACCTTCAGTCATAGTCATCTTATATAAACAAAGCAAGCGAGTTTGGTATTCAAAGTTATTTTGAGTGATGGAAATACACATTTTGGAATATGTTCATTAAAGAAAACAGAAAGAAAAAATAAAACTGTCAGACGTATGTGGAAACTTGGAAATAGCGTTGCATAATTAATAACCCTTCTACCGTGCAAAAATGTTTATCCTGTTTAATTCATGCATGTATTTTAATTTAAAAGACAACAGAAGATACGTCAGACTGGTGGCTTTCTTTCTGCCTATTACATTGAGGCTCTTAGAGTTGTCTTATAATAATGGTGTTTATATTACCACTTTCCCACAAAAAAAGGGTAATGATTTAATCTATACATTAGCAATCAGTATAGAAGATGTGTCCAAAGTGTAGTGGTTGGAGGTATCAAGTAGAATACGAACTCTATAAAATATAAAATACCTCTAATAACACACATTTTATATAAATTTAATAGACTAATATATAGGTTTCATGCAATTCCAGTTGAAAACTATAACAAAAGAAAATCAGGAGGGATGTTTATGATTTAAAATAAATGGACCCCATTCATCCCCCCAGCACACATGTTCATACCCCCACCCTTGTCATAGTTAAGTTGAATATATAGTCTCTTTTTAAACAATTTTCTTGATATCTGAAGCAAATAACATTTGTGGAGTGTACTAAAATGAAAGCCATTTATTTATTCCCATAATGAAGTTGAAGTGGCAGCTGCCTTACTGAGAACTCACTGAGACTGTCATGACTTACACAATAAAAAGTGGGAATTCAGTTATCTGCAAAGCTTCGCACAATGTGTGCCTGTGCACATTTCCAGTTATTACTTTAAGTAAAACGTTGCTGATGTTTGTTCACACCTCATCAAAGATCAGCAATGTTTTATTATGCTAACATACCAAGGTGTCTCACCTCCCAAGGTTCTGATGGACTTTGCAAGTAATTACAGATAATTGAACTACTCACAAAATGTTGGGTTGTATGCAAATGAGGGAATGTGTAATGTTTACTTAAGATGATTCCTTAACAGAAATTAACTGCATTAAATACCTATAGCAATGGTGGACAACGGGCAGTCCGTGCGCAGGCTGCGGTACTGCATCCTCTTAACTGCTCTTTACCAAATTATACCATTGCTCTGACTTCTATACCTGTGGGTGAAACTGTGCAGAATAAAGAGCTGAGTGTACTGCATCATGTGACTGCAGGAAGAATTGGAAGTGCATATCAGGGCAGAAGAGTGCAGAGCAATACATTACAGATCACTACCATGTGATTCCACCTCCCCTTCCTCAATGAGAAGAATCCTGACTGACAAGGTAAGTTAACTTAATGATGTAGTGGTAATTAATGGATAATTAGTATCCATTAGTAAATTAGTAGTTATTAATTAGTGGGGGAGGGTACACAGAGGGGGTTCTAAGTGAAATGTGAGGAGTTTTGGAGTATATGTGGGATCTGAGGGAATGTGGGGGTCTGAGTAGCATGTAGAAGTGGAGAGGTAATTTTGAGTTGTTTTTTTTTTAGAAAAATAAATATTTTTTTTGCGAGTGGTGAGACATGCAGAGGGGGAGCGAGAAAAAAGGGAGCCGCTTGAGAGGCAGGAGGTGTATGTATTCATGTATGTGTTTAGAAAACTCTATGTAACACATTTATTTTCTGGCCTTACTTGTACTTTACTAATATATTAATGATTTTTTTTGTTCAAGTACCTAGCGCTGCACAAGGACTGGGACTGGTACTTTACACAGGACAAAAGCAGAGAACACTCCAAGTATGCTGTGAATCACCTTCTGGGCCACATACTATCTGATGGCCGCCCATTCTTGCCTAATCAATGCTTTAAGTTTGTCAGAATCTGTGGGTTTTTTGTTTGTTCACCCATC
Source organism: Mixophyes fleayi (assembly GCF_038048845.1). Taxonomy (NCBI): domain Eukaryota; kingdom Metazoa; phylum Chordata; class Amphibia; order Anura; family Limnodynastidae; genus Mixophyes; species Mixophyes fleayi. The sequence continues at coordinate 154,579,768 of NC_134404.1, forward strand.
TCTTGAGGATTGACAACAAGTTCTCAATGGGATTAATGTCTGTGGAGTTTCCTGGCCATGGACCCAAAATTTTAATCCCCAAGCTACGTAGCTATCACTTTAGCCTTATGGCAAGGTGCTCTATCATGCTGGAAATGGCATTGTTCGTCACCAAACTGTTCTTGGATGGTTGCAAGAAGTTGTTCTTGGAGGATATTTTGGTACCATTCTTTATTCATTGCTGTGTTCTTAGGCAAATTTGTGAGTGAGCCCAGTGCCGTAACTAGAAATTTTGGTGCCCTGGGCAAGACAGGGCACCGGCGCCCCCCATCTAAGTGGGAGTGGCATTTGACAAGTGGGTGTGGCTATTGTTACCTGTCTATTTTCTCGATACTCACGCAAGTTTTCAGATTACTATGTCACGTCCACTAACGTATTGCTATAGGAGTGATCTAGGCAAAGCCTGTAAAGTACATGTGAAAAATACTCCCATTATCTGCTCTTAATTTTTATATATCCATGTGTACACTGGTATCATTCCAAAAGCTTTTTAATCCCATAGAAACTTAGTACATAAAGCAATTTTATAGTCTTAAATTTTCATTACAAAGCAACAAATTTAATGTATAAATACCCCCTACCTGTTCTTTTTAAACCTTTATTTTTAAAATCCAATTTATATCTATTATACTTGCTTCTGTGCTTAAAAATGTGTGTGAGAGAGAGAGAGAGAGATTTTCACTTACAAGACTTCCAAATGCCGAACTTCCTGTCAGTGGAATGCACATGTGTTCCACTGCTGGACCTAAGGGTTGAAGCTTCAAAGTCTTGTAAGTGAATGTGAATGTCTCTCTCTCTCTCATGGAGGCAGATAGCGGGCGGCTGCTGCGCCCCCTTGGCCTTGCGCCCTGGGTGACGGCACCGCCCGCACCACCCTCGTTACGGCACTGAATGAGCCCACTCCCTTGGCTGAGAAGCAGCCCCACACGTGAATGGTCTCAGGATGATTTACTGTTGGTATGATACAGGACTGATGGTAGCGCTCACCTTTCCTTCCCAAACAAGCGTTTTTCCAGATGTTCCAAACAATCTGAAAGGGGATGCATCAGAGAAAATGACTTTACCCCAGTCTTCAGTAGTCCAATCCCTGTACCTTTTGCAGAATATCAGTCTGTCCCTGATGTTTTTCCTAGAGAGAAGTGGCTTTTTTGCTGGCTTTCTTGACACCAGGCCATTCTCCAAAAGTCTTTGCCTCACTTTGCATGCAGATTAGAGATGCTCACTGACCCCCGTGTTTTGGTTTTGGTTTTGGATCTGGATTACCGTCGTGTTTTGGTTTTGGTTTTGCCAAACCGCCCTTGCGTATTTTGGTTTTGGTTTTGTTTGGTTTTGTTTTGCTATTTTGTTTAAAAATCAATGTTTTTGGGCATAAAATAACCTAATTTAGTGCTCCACCTGTTTCTTGGATAAGTAAGGTAATTCTAAAGCTAATAAATTAGGAAAAAAACAGTTTAATCCCTGGTCGGCCGTCCTTAATTCTGCACACAAACCTGATTGTCTTCCTCTTCATCTTAGCCTATTGGCAATGCAGCCATCGTCTTTGGGTGTATATTACACCCTACACTTACAGTTAAATATATAAAGAAATGGACAAAGGCAGTTTGGTTTCTGTCTCTCTAGGCCCCCCTCCATTGTAGAAAATACTAAAAAATTCAGCTGTTATAGAATGTACAATATAAATTGAAATGGACAAAGGCAGTTTGGTTTCTGTCTCTATAGCCCTCCCCCGCCTTCCACTTGTAGTTAAATAGAAAAAAATCAGCCTGCATAGACTGAACAATATAAAGAAAAAATGAACCAAGGTAGTTTGGTGGCTGTCTATGCTCCCCCTCCGCCCTCCACTTGTAGTTGAATAGAAAAAAGGGAGCCTGCATAGACTGTAGAATTAGAATATTAAAAGAATGGACCAAGGTAGTTTGGTGGCTGTCTATAACCCCCCCCCCCTCTTCACCCTCCACTTGTAGTTGAATAGAAAAAAAGCAGCCTGCATAGACTGTAGAAGCAGAATATAAAAAGAAATGGACCAAGGTAGTTTGGTGGTTGTCTATGTCCCCCTCCCCCACCCTCCACTTGTAGTTGAATAGAAAAAAAGCAGCCTGCATAGACTGTAGAATTAGATTATAAAAATTAATGGACAAAGGCAGTTTGGTATCTGTCTGCATCAGACCCCCTCTCCACTAGGAGTAAAATAGAAAACTATTGAGCCGTTATAGGGTCTGGAATATAAATATAAATTGAGAAGGGCAGTTTGGTATCTGTCTACATCAGACCCCCTCTCCACTAGGAGTAAAATAGAAAACTATTTAGCCGTTATAGAGTCTAGAATATAAATAAAAATTGAGAAAGGCAATTTGGTATCTGTCTGCATCATAATCATCAACAACATCATTTGTGCCCTCGTCGCCTACACAAATCTCCCCCTCATCCTCTTCTTATTCCAAAATGGCATCCTCAATTGGTGTATCACCGGCTACACTCGGGCTGTTGAGGCACACATCAGCAGAACTGCTGAAAGGACCCTTCTTTATGGGTACACTGTCACTAACAGAATGCTCACGATTAGACATACCACTGTTGGATGGACTCTCCACAGGGATTGTTGTCATTTCTGATTCAGAGCATACATTATCCTCTAATGCCTTACTGTTTTCTTGCAGCTTGGCTTTGACGCATAACAGTAGTTGTGCACCACTTTTAGATTCCAAATTACTTGGTCTTGCTTGGTCACGAGTGACCTACAAGAAGAAGGCTCTGCAACATTTTTGGATCTGCCACTAATAGAGGAAGGCGAAGGCCTCATTCTTTCTTTGCCACTGCGTGTGTAGAATGGCATATTGGCAATTGTTTTTTTAACGGCACTTAACTTTTCCTCAGTTACACTTCTTTTTCGCTTCAGCACAGTAAATGTATTTTTGGTGTGTGTGTTTTTTCCCTGATTTAAAAAGACTACGTACTTTGACATCGCCTTTCCGAGAGGACGTACTGGGAACACTACCATCAGGACTGGTGACAGAACCGGGTTGCTTATTCTGCTCATATGTGGACTGCTTTGAATCCATTTTAATGAGGCCAAAGAACTTGTAGTGCCAAAATTGTATTAGATAGATACTGCTGACAAATATGACTTTTGTCAGCCAGAAAAATTACAGTAAAACACTGGGGAATATGGGACACCCCAAAAGCACTTGTAGTGCTAAAAATGTTTTTTTATACTGCTGACAAATATGACTTTTGACAGCCACATAAATTACAGTAAAACACTGGGGAATATGGGACACCCCAAAAGCACTTGTAGTGCTAAAAATTGTTTTTTATACTGCTGATAAATATGACTTTTGATAGCCAGAAAAATTACAGTAAAACACTGGGTAATATGGGACACCCCAAAAGCACTTGTAGTGCTAAAAATTGTTTTTTATACTGCTGACAAATATGACTTTTGACAGCCAGAAAAATTACAGTAAAACACTGGGGAATATGGGACACCCCAAAAGCACTTGTAGTGCTAAAAATTGTTTTATATACTGCTGACAAATATGACTTTTGACAGCCAGAAACATTACTGCAAAAGAATGGGGAATAAGGGACACCCGAAATGCACTTATAGTGCTAAAAATTGTTTTAAATACTGCTGACAAATATGACTTTTGACAGCCAGAAAAAATAATGCAAAAGAATGGGGAACACCCCAAAAGTACTTGGAGTGCGAAATATTTTTTTTTAGACTGCTGACAAATAGGACTTGTGACAGCCAGAAAAATTAATGCAAAAGAATGGGGAACACCCCAAAAGCACTTGGAGTGCTAAATATTTTTTTATAGATTGCTGACAAATATGACTTTTGGCAGCCATAAAAATTAATGCAAAAGAATGGGGAACACCCCAAAAGCACTTGGAGTGCTAAATATTTTTTTTTTTTTTTAGACTGCTGACAAATATGACTTTTGACAGCCAGAAAAATTAATGCAAAAGAATGGGGAATAAAGGACACCCCAAAAGCACTTGGTGTGCCAGAAATTGAAAAAAAAACCCTCCTCTTACTGCTGTAACAATTGGTATTAAGATCAAAATTGTATTGAATCAAAACAATAATGTGTCCAATTACTGCTCTGTCCCTGCGCTGATATAGCCTTTGACTTAACCCTGCTCTCTCCCTCTGTCAAATGGCGATGGATTGCTGTGGAGGCTGGTATTTATGCTTTTCAAATCTCGCGAGAACCGATCTCAGAAATACGAATACGTCACAAAGACGTTTTGCCTCGATTTAGATTCCGAATGGGCGGGAGAGTACTGAGCCGCTCGGCTCGGTACTCCGATAGGCTAAATTCGGATGGATTTGGATCTCGGGGAACCAAGCCCGTCCATCTCTAATGCAGATGCACTCACACCTGCTGCCATTCTTTAGCAAACTCTGCACTGGTGGTGCCCCGATCCCACAGCTGAATCAACTTTAGGAGATGGTCCTGGCGCTTCCTGGACGTTCTTGGGTGCACTGAAGCCTTCTTCACAACTATTGAACCTCTATCCTTGAAGTTCTTGATGATCTGATAAATGGTTGTTTTAGGTGCATCTTACTAGGAGCAATATCTTTGCCTGTGAAGCCCTTTTTGTGCAATGTAATGATTACTGCACGTGTTTCCTTGCAGATAACCACGGATAACAGAAGAACAACAATGATTGAAAGAACCACCTTCCCTTTAAAGCTTCCAGTCTGTTATTCTAACTCAATCAGCATGACAGAGTGATCTCCAGCCTTGTCCTCGTCAACACTCTCACCTGTATTAATGAGAGAATCATTGACCTGATGTCAGCTGGTAGTTTTGTGGTAGTGCTAAAATGCAGTGGAAATGTTGTTTTTGGGATAAAGTTCACAGTCATGGCAAAGAGCTACTTTGAAATGAATTGCAATTCATCTGATCACTCTTCATGACATTCTGGAGTATATGCAAATTGCCATCATAAAAACTGAGGCAGCAGACTTTGTGAAAAATAATATTTGTGACATTTTGGCCGTGACTATATCTATATATTGTAACAAAAGGAGGCATTTAGCTGGCAATATGCAGAGAAAGCAGGGAAGTAGAGTAAAACATTGCCACAGTTATGTACCTAGGTGGAGATTAAACCAGGTAAAAACATATGTGTAGTTTAAAATTGGTTTACTTACATGATTTAAAAGCTGCTTCCTCTCAGCAAACAGACAGGGTGGGTCTGATAGTCTAAACAGAGCCAGGGATAGGCGTTTCCTTTAAAAGAGAAGGTGGGTGTGTCACTTGTCCATCAAGCTAGGCCTGTGGGAGGAGTGTCAGGTATAAAACCCTGCTTGTTTCATTGTTCAGGGAGATCAACGCTGGGCTAGCTGGCTGATCTGGACAGAGAGCAGGACTATGATTAGTAAGCGTTGAGGGTCTCCATAATTGCTGTGCAAGTATACGGTGTCAAAACATTATTACCATCCTGACAATAAAGAACCATAAAAAGGAAGAAGTTGTACGCGTGTGCTTCTGCAGTAGCGGGCTCTTGCCACAATATATATATATATATATATATATATATATATATATAATTTTGTATGTTATATTAAAGATGTATTGTGTCTTTAATAATGGGGAAGCAGGGGACATAGGTATCCATCCCTTTGAAGGCTTTAGCTTTGCTGTTTAGAGTAGGTCAATGCGTATATTGCAGAATGGTGTATTTATCCTTTGGTTAAAAGTATTTTTTTGTTTTAATACTAGGGTTGGCTTAATTGAGGGTTTGAGGGCTGCGACCCTTGAAGTATATCAGGCTGCCCAGCACTTAAACGGACACTATCACTATAATAAAGAAAAAAATATAATTTCTTTTTAAAAAATTGCTAACTATAGCTTTACTATAGCTGCAGGTCTGATTCCAGAGAGAGCAAGGTCTCACATCCGCATCATTAAGGCCCCCCTTGCTGCTCAATGCCATGGTTTTCTGCATAATACAGCAGTGTTTGGCTCAGGATGACACGATTCGCTGTGGATTAATCATTAAGCATCCACCACACCCTCTTGACTAAGGAAGTGGACAGGATGCGGGAGGTTGCACGGCTCTTCTGGGAGCCCAGGAGAGCTTCTTGAATTTCTAGGGGAGTAGGCAACTGTGATAAATTGTAAAGATTTTTACATGTAATAGATGGCTGTAGCTGCTTACGTCTCTGTCCATGTTTTTACTCTCTTTTCCAGGAAATAAGAATTAGATCACCCTTTTGTTTACTTTTGATTATAGCTGTGCTGGAGCTATGAGTTGGAACTGGGAGGTTAAACAAGAATGTTGTCAAATTTTCACCGATTGCAAAAAGATATAGAACACTCTTTTCTTCATTAAAAACACCAGAAACACATTTACTGCTTTGTGTGATTTTCTCTACACACATTCAATTACAGATGTATGGTAAATAGTTTGAAACATTTACCACACTTTTGATTAGTTGGCTACACCAACCATTTAGACTAAGGGGTATATTTACTAAGCCAACGGTTCTCTGCTCTTTGCCGTCATTTTTTTAAAATGGCAATTTTATCAAACACAAAACCCAATGGGCTTTGTCTTTAATAAAATTGCCATTTTAAAAAATGGTTAGTCAGCTGCTGCTTAATAAATTTACCTCCAGGAGTCAATGGGAACCCTCCTAGTCACTTTGTTTTTTTTTTACCCTTTTGCAGGCTTTTCCCACTTCGAGATTAGGGGGTAAATTTATCAAGCTGAGAGTTTTCCAGCGGGTTTGAAAAGTGAAGATGTTGCCTAGAGCAACCAATCAGATTCTAGCTATCATTTTGTAGAATGTACTAAATAAATGATAGCTAGAATCTGATTGGTTTTTCAAACGCACCGGAAAACTCTCAGCTTGATACATTTACCCCTTGGTGTGTTAAAATCAGTCTTGGATCAAGAACAGGAAATCAGAAATCATTATGTTATTGGCCTTTTTTTAAAAACTTTTTCTGCTCGGTCTTTAAAAATTACTTATTGTTTTTTACAGTGCATACCTTTCATCTGTGCACATTAAGACAAGGGATCAGACCAGGGCTTGCATTATGTAACTCATTCAGGGCCTGATTCAAGTCGGAAGAATATGTAACTTTTGGGTATTTCCACTTGTATTCAAATCCAATCATTTCTTAACATACATTATGAAGTGAATAGGTGTGGAAATACGTCCATAAAAACAGTACATACTTTCGCAATAAACGTAGGCACACTTATAGGCAGAAGTAGTTTTTTTTTTAAAAATTGCACTGTGTTTACTATATGCATGTTTACAATGAATTCACTTCAGAAAGGCACATACGTGGAGAACTCGTATAATCATATGTTAAAATAACTGATATTAATATAATAAGAAACCAACACAAAAAAATTCTATATTTTTTTCAGCATAGGCTAATCCATTTATTTTTGTTCTGATTTGATCTCTTGTTTTAAACTAATTAAATTACTCTTTAATGTGTACAGTTCGTATTTTCTGGTAGCTACTGAAATGCATGTATTTTCACCTCCCTCCTAAACAGCGAATAAAAGGTGTCACAATCATCCATTCAGCATTGGTAAGGTTATGCCATGCTGGTCATCACTATAATCCTGCATTTACAACTGCCCTGTAGCAGGTACATAAAATACAGCTGAAAATATGCAATTAGCACTAAATACAGGATTTGTATTGGCAGCATAAGATGCGTAAACATGACCCTTGCAAGAGGGATAGGAAAAGGAGCACTCTGAGTAGATTTGGGTGTGGACTGCTGTTTGCAGTCCACACAGTGGAGGGCGGGGATAATGTCCTACCGTCCTAGGTGAGATACAGTTTAGTCTGGGGTAGGGTCCGGCCTGTCTATACCACCGGATATTGTCGGTTTGCTTGCTAGTTTTTATGATTTTTGTGTGTAGTTATAATGATATACCCTGTCTTCATTATATATTGTGGAAATGTAGGAGTGTTGTGAGTTGTTAGAACCAAAATCCCCTGCTTATTGGGTTACAGTAACAACATGAAGGCAATAAATCAAATTGTAATTGGGAACACCAATGTATGTATACACAGTGACAGTTCTTCTTCTTAGTATCCTTTATTTATATTGCGCACCACAAGATTTCCAAGGCGCCATACAAAATACAATACAAACAGTAGACCATACAGGGTACAACAGTATATACTTGGAATATATGTGACATGTATATGGATGTTTCTGTCTTTATGTTGAGCATGATCCTCTAGATTACTTTAGTATCCCATGTGGTGCATTCTCATTGTATGTGGGAAACAAGCAAATAGGAACGACATATAGGGAAGGACGTTTATACATTTATTGCATTAAAGTTAAAGCTAAAGTTGTGTGTAAATTGAATAAAAGTTACACTTACATCAGTGTTCTAAATCATCAGCTTTGTTTAATCGATAGTAAGCTGCTATGTCTCTGTGACTGGTAAGATTTGTCTTTCTCTGAAGTAGCAATCCTGTGTCTGGAGTCCAGTTGTTCTGCAAAGGGAAGCCCGGTGGTGTCAAGAGGGAGCAAGGCGCTTACAGTCACAAGAATTAGTTAAGTATGCAAACCCTACACATTTTGTAGTTGTTCAGACTTCATCAGGGGCATGTGGGTGCTGTGTAGTTTACTACAGACACTCCAATTGGTAATTAACTGGCTTGATTGGTCATTAATTATTTGGCCTTATTTGCACAGAATCGGGCATATAGCTGATCTACCTTACAATAAAAGGCAACAATCATGTATGCAATTTATCAAAATTGAGGTGTTTTAGCTATACATAGTCCTGCTAGCTTCCGGTTGTTTTCCTGCCCCTCATTTATTAATCAGTTGATAATATCCACATCAATTGATTATATCTCTCTGTATGTTATAGCCATTCCCTTTCCTATTGTGTCACTGGTTTTATTTAGTATGGGCAATCTATTGCTTAGCTATTTATTTCATTTTAATTATTTACTTTTTTAATTATTTTGCCTTAATAATTATTTCCTTAAAAAAAGACCAAACCAAACCATATTGTACATGGCCTATGTTATTCCGTCCTCTATTCGGATATGAATTTAGCAATTGCATAAGTTTGGTTTCTGGGCATGCACAATGCGAATTCATGTAAGATACGCTACGCAGACAGACGTACGTCCGAACTTGAATCAGGCCCTCTGTGTTATTTCGGAATCCCCAATCACCCAGCTACTATAAATCTACTCTAATATTTGATAATAATAATCACACTGTGTCTGCTTCAGCTAGAGCAAGAGCTTACTTAAGAGAAACAGCCATATTAGTTTTATCTTATAAAATTGTAGTAGTTCTTACAGTGCGTGCTGGATCCCTGGCTGCAATGAGTACTAGTGCAGTGGTGGTTTTGTGGCGTCCCTCTCACTAGGGAGGGTATGTTGCACCAAATATTGTGCCGTTCAAAGCAGTATTAAATTGTTGCTCCTGTTTAACACATCTGCATGTGAATCCAATATCATAGTGCGGGAGAAGATTAAAACTGAAACGAATCCTCTGATGAAATGACTGTATACTAGCTGAGTAACGCGTCAGACTGTGTTCTCTACATTGGTGGATGTCAGTGCACTTCTAATCCCGGGGTAGTCATCTATACCATCTATCTCAACTTGGCTGTTTCGAGAAAATTCCCTGCTGCAGGCGTGTTGGAGAGACGCGGCTGGAGAGACGCTGTGGTACTTTGTCGCTCTCTGTGATTTGCTGGGCTGATCGAGCTGTTGGAGCATGCATTGCGGTCCTACTCCTTGCATCTATTCACTCGTTTCAATTTTAATCTTCTCCCGCACTATGATATTGGATTCACATGAAGATGTGCTAAACGGGAGAAACAATTTAAGAGTACTTTGAACCATACATATGCTCGGCTTCCACACTAGCAGCAGATTGGACTGACACATAGCTGTGTTATATGGATGCCATAACACAGGAGTGCTCTGCACTAAAAGTTTGTCAGCAGTGGTAACTATAGGAATCTATTTTGTGCTGCTGGTGACTCATTATATTCTGACTAACTCTTTTTTACTTTACCATCTGGGTTGTATATGATATAATGTTAAATGCAGGTGACATATGGAAAACAAGTCTCCACCTATGTTAAAATGTAGTTTTATATGTTATTTTAATTTTTATTAAATGGTAATAATTGAGTTTTAAGCTTAGCGCTCTCTTTTGTTGCATTTTTATGATTTATGCCCTTTTGTTTGTGTTTAGTGATGTCTAACTTCTACATTTCAGTTACATTAAATAATACAGACATATAAAAAATATAAATATATTTCCTTACATTGTAACAGCAAATATTAGTTAACTAATGAAAATAAATTATAGATTTTTTAATACATTCCATGTACTGGGGATTCAAATCTAAAGCACTACAAAGTCATTTTATATACAGGATGATATTGTAAGATTTTGCAGGTGAGAACTACTTTGTTTTGTGATTATTTTTTTTTTGTGTAAGCAACTTTTGTTCCTCTTTTTCAATGCTAACTGACTCCATTATTTTGTGCACTGGTTTCATAACCCAGAGCCAACAACTCCTTCAGTTAATACTTAATTAAATCAAAACACAAGATTAGCCAGCCATGACTGCTGCGCTTGGAGATTTGTGATTAACTGAATGAACTTTCAAAGGTCAACTCAATGTCAACACTTTGCTTTATTATAAAAGTTGCTTCATTGCATTACACACTGGACTAAAAAAACCCACAATCGTTAATTACCATGCCCTATAAACAAAACAAATGGAATGGCAGATTGTAACTTTTCAGTCATACGTTGTAGCTTTTTGTACTTAACATTGTTAGAAGATTATTCAGACATAGTATGATCAGTTTGCCTTCACTTCACTGGTCCCATCTGAATAAACAGACAATGTTGAAGATTAACTTGAGAATAGTTTCCATTAGACTGCATAGAGTTACCAAGCGCATTCATTCCTTTAATTTTTTTTAACCCATAACGCACCATTTTTATTTTATTTGTATCAGTCTTTCAATTGCATATGATACATTGAACTCAAGTTTTTATGTGACCAAAATCCCATTGCAGGCTATAGCGTAATATTAATTCTTAATATTTAAAATGTTAAAATAAGCAACCCATATCCTTAGAAAAGAGCATCTAACATTTAAATATAAATAAGTACAATAAAAGTTACATACAAAATTTCAACAGTTTGGGCTTTACAGACTATGTGAAATTATTCATAAAATCTGTTCAGATTTGAGACAAGAATTATGGTTTGCTTTTATAAAAGTGAAAATGGTGATATTGCCACTACTTTAGATTAAAAACAAAGGCTGATGATTTTTAAAGATAACCCACATTAAATAAGCCATCAAGTCTTGCAATGTGTACATCTGTGGGTCATTGCAATCAACCATCACATACGTAAAGTTACCTTTATTTACTAAGCTATAATGCATTTGCAATAGTTCAGTAGTGGTCTCATAGCTGAATATACATTTTAGTTAATGTCCTGAACAGTATGTGAGCTACCAAAAACACCGCTCCCTAGACATACCACTTATATGATTGGTGAGAACCTTCATCCAACCAATTAAAGCTGCCTACTAATTTTAATTAGCTTTCAGCAGCCAGACACCCTTTTTTTGCTGTATTACAACCAGGCCTCACTTTATTGTTTTATTTTAAGTCTACAATACTTTTTTTTATTAAACAAGTGTTTATTAACTGTCAAAAGAAAAAAGAATTAACAGTGCAAAAGGATACATGTTATATCAAACAAAATATATTCAGTACATTGGATAGTGAAGTAGAAGTCTCCGTGCTTCAGAGACAAAATAGCACAGATTCAATGAAATAAAGACCGGCATTTTTATATTTAAAAGAGAAGAAAGAAAAGAAAAGGAGAAGGAAGAGAAAGAGGAAGATTAAAGAGAAGATGAGAGGTGGAGAGGGAGAAGGGGAGGTGCGTAGGAAATCCCTCTTGAGTCAGAGGCAATGAAATGGGAGAGGAAAGGGTTACGTAAGGGTAGGGGGTATGATTAGGTAAAGGGGGATCGGTATTGGAAGTGAGACATCCAGGGGTCCCAGACCTTGTTAAAAGATTTGGCCGTGTTTCGCATAATGCTAGTCATGTATTCCATCTTATACGTATGCCAAATCCTATTAGTTACAGCGGAGAATGAAGGGGGGGCAGCCTGCCTCCACTCTATGGCGATTTGACTTGTGGCCGCTGAAATAATGTGACGAGCAAGTGTCACTCACCGGACTGTGAGTGCCGCTTCTCGTGTGTTTAGGAACCGTGGCCGTCCACCATCCTGAGGGTCTGCGCATGTGCAGCCCTTTCAAACCTTCAGTACCTGTTGCTTTTAGTTAATTGGCTGATCAGGCAACACTCCCTATTTAAAGCACCTGTGGTCAATACCTCGTTGCCTGATCTTGGAGTCTCATTCCCCATGAGCCTCTGAAGGTGTTCCTGTGTTTCCTCGTGTATTCAGCTCCTGCTGATTCCTGTTGTTCGTTTGTGGTTTCCAGACCACTTCAACTCTCCTGTGTTCATCGTGACTGCACCAGCTGATTCCTATCCGCTGCCTCCGTGCCTCTACAGTATCCTGCTCACTTCAACTCTCCTGTGTTCATCGTGACTGCACCAGCTGATTCCTATCCGCTGCCTCCGTGCCTCTACAGTATCCTGCTCACTTCAACTCTCGTGGGTTCATCGTGACTGCACCAGCTGATTCCTATCCGCTGCCTCCGTGCTTCTACAGAGTCCTGCTCACCTCAACACTCTAGTGTTCATCGTGTCTGCAGCCAGCTGATTCCTATCCGCTGTCTCCGTGCTTCTACAGTGTTCCTGCTCATTTCAACTCGTCTGTCTTCATCGGGTCAGCGCTCCGCTGCTTTCATCTCAGCTACTGGTTATCAGACCGCCTCAACTCTCCCGTGTTCTCCGGTGCCCAGTTCCATATACTACTGCTTCCTGAGTATTGCCTAGTTCTTGCTGGTCTACCTACCGTGCGCTGCACCAACTTGCTTACCACTTCCACCTTCCAGTGGTCTCTCCTCCTGCCGGCCTTCAGCCGCTCAGGTATCCCTGCACGTCTCTCTGACAGCCTGCTCTCCTGAACCGCGGTATGCATACTTCTCATTGACTGTGCTTGTGTATTGCATATCTAGCTGGACTGAGTTTGTTCTCCTCTGGAGTTCCCTATCCACTGAGACTATTGCTATCATTTGACTGTGTTTCCTATTTGCCTGGATAGTTATTGTGACTCTGTATATTTGTGCAGTGCTGCTCAGTTATCATTATATTGTGCATATCATCGTGGGATCAAGTTCTGTGTGCCCGTGTATACTCTGCATTGCATTCATCTCCTCGTGCTCCTCCTCACATATATATTGCAGTGGTACAACTTGCTAGATGCAGACCACTGTCTCCTGTTCCCTGTGACACCAGTTTCAAGTATCCTCTCACATAGCAGTGGTACAACTTGCTAACGCAGACCACTGACTCCCCTGATACCTTCACCTGGATTCCATTCCTTCACCTAGACAGCGGTTCAACTTGCTATACGCAGACCGCTGACTCTCACCACCTCCTCGTTACTCCTGGACATTCCTCCTCACTATAGCAGTGGTACAACTTGCTATCCGCAGACCACTGACTACCCTCACGTTTCCTTGTCCATCTAGTTCCTCGTGTACAGTTATCTACCTATTACCAGTGCTGCTAGTCATAGACTTTTCTCGAGCATTCTCTTACCATCTGCTGTCTCCTGTTCCGTGGTCACCCCGCTACCAGAGTACCATATTACCAACTATACTGCTCTGGTAAGTCCATCATCTGGTGATACCTGGGTAAAGACTCCTAGTGCCCGTGACAGTATGATCAGGCCAAGACAAACCCAGGATCGGAACCAACAGCTATAGAGATGCTGCGGTATCTGGTTACCCGTATGGAACAACAAGATGTTTGTCAACAACAGTTACTGCAATGTTATCAGACTTTAGTCGCCCAAGTAACTTCTGTGCAAAATGTAGCAGCCACCGTTGATCCTCCCGTGTCGTCATCTTCTTCCCCTTTGCCATCCCAGGTGTCTACTGCTTCCACGCTACACCTGCCTACTCCTTCAAAATATGATGGAGACCCCAAAACCTGTAGGGGCTTTCTTACCCAATGCTCCGTCCATTTTGAGCTCCAACCTCACAATTTCTCTACTCATCATTCCAGAGTGGCCTATCTCATCTCTTTGTTTTCCGGACAGGCTCTCGCATGGGCTTCCCCTCCTGTGGGAGAGAAATGATCCATTATTACAGGATAGTGCCAAATTTATTTCCACGTTCCGAAGTGTATTTGATGAACCAGGTCGTGTTATTTCCGCTGCATCCAGCATCCTCCGTCTACGTCAGGGTTCTCGTACTGTAGCTCAGTACGTCATTCAATTTCGGATACTAGCCTCTGAACTTCAGTGGAACGCTGAGGCACCGATCGCCGCCTTCTGGCAGGGGCTTTCAGATAAAATTAAAAATGCACTGACTTCACAAGAAGTACCCTCCTCTTTGGATGATTTGATTTCCCTTTGCCTTCATGTAGACATGAGGTTTCGAGAGAATGATTCCGAAAGAGTAACTTCCTTCAAAGCGCCTCTTCGCTCGGTACCTCAAGTTCGTCAAGCTCCATCTCCAGTAGTACCTATGGAGATAGGTCGCTCCAAATTAACTTCAGAGGAGAGAGAACGAAGAGTGAACAATAGACTCTGTATCTATTGCGCTGACTCTACTCACATGCTGAACTCATGTCCCAGGAAATGCCGGGCTCTAACCAATTCTGGAGAGATAAGGTTAGGGTTCCTGGAGTCCTCTCCATGTTCCACGAAATTAAAAGTTTGTGCTTTTGATGTTACCGTTTCCTTTGCTACCAAATCCTTTGTGTCCCAAGCACTTATTGACTCTGGAGCTGCAGGAAATTTTATTTCTAAATCCCTCGTGAATCAATGGTCCCTACCAGTGATTACTTTGAAGACACCTATTACTGTGACTGCTATCGATGGATCACGCATTATTAATGGTCTCATTACCCAGAGTACGTCTCCATTGACTCTTCAAATGGGGGCCTTACACCAGGAAAAAATTTCATTTCTAATTCTTCCTGTTACTACCAGTCCTATCATTCTAGGCCTTCCATTGCTTCAACTTCATTCCCCTCAGATCGACTGGAACACTCCTCAAGTCACATCCTGGGGGTCTGAATGTCATCATCGTTGTCTCTCTCAAGTTGTTCCACTCAAAATACAGCAGTCGTCTATTTCACCGGGTCCACCAGGCCTCCCTCCGCAGGATCTTTCATCTACAGATCTGTGCGATAAGGTTCAGTCAGAACGCCTTCCTCCTCATCGGGCGTTCATGACGTCCTTGGACGTTGAAGATGGATATCATGAGTCATCTTCTAAAACTCCATTCTTTGTGGTTTACGGTCACCATCCGTTTTTTCCGGAATTTCCTGCCCTCCCTCCCACCCAAGTTCCTGCTGTAGAGACTGTTTGTCAAACCTTCAAAAATATTTGGTCTCAGGTCAAAACCTGTTTAAAGAAGACATCTGCCAAATATAAGTCTTTTGCAGATGAAAAGAGACGGGCTATTCCACCACTGAAAATCGGAGATCGTGTTTGGTTATCAACCAAAAATATTCGTTTGAAGGTCCCATCTATGAAATTCGCTCCTCGTTTTATTGGTCCATATAGGATCATTCAAGTGATAAATCCAGTTTGTTTCAAACTTCTACTTCCTAAGAATCTTCGTATTTCCAACGCCTTCCATGTGTCTTTGCTCAAACCTCTTATCATCAACCGTTTCTCGGTCCCTCCTTCTGCACCTCGGCCAGTTCAAATTCATCAAGAGGAGGACTTTGAGATTACTCACATTTGGGATGCAAAAATTTTGCGAGGAGTTCTTCGTTTCCTCGTTCATTGGAAGGGCTTTGGTCCTGAGGAGCGCTTATGGATCAAAGCTGAAGATCTCAACGCTCCAGCTCTTCTTAAGAAGTTTTATTCCAAGTATCCGGATAGACCCGGTTCCAGGTGTTCTGTGCCCACCTTTAAAAGGGGGGGTACTGTCACTCACCGGACTGTGAGTGCCGCTTCTCGTGTGTTTAGGAACCGTGGCCGTCCACCATCCTGAGGGTCTGCGCATGTGCAGCCCTTTCAAACCTTCAGTACCTGTTGCTTTTAGTTAATTGGTTGATCAGGCAACACTCCCTATTTAAAGCACCTGTGGTCAATACCTCGTTGCCTGATCTTGGAGTCTCATTCCCCATGAGCCTCTGAAGGTGTTCCTGTGTTTCCTCGTGTATTCAGCTCCTGCTGCTTCCTGTTGTTCGTTTGTGGTTTCCAGACCACTTCAACTCTCCTGTGTTCATCGTGACTGCACCAGCTGATTCCTCTCCGCTGCCTCCGTGCCTCTACAGTATCCTGCTCACTTCAACTCTCCTGTGTTCATCGTAACTGCACCAGCTGATTCCTATCCGCTGCCTCCGTGCCTCTACAGTATCCTGCTCACTTCAACTCTCCTTGGTTCATCGTGACTGCACCAGCTGATTCCTATCCGCTGCCTCCGTGCTTCTACAGAGTCCTGCTCACCTCAACACTCCAGTGTTCATCGTGTCTGCAGCCAGCTGATTCCTATCCGCTGTCTCCGTGCTTCTACAGTGTTCCTGCTCATTTCAACTCGTCTGTCTTCATCGGGTCAGCGCTCCGCTGCTTTCATCTCAGCTACTGGTTATCAGACCGCCTCAACTCTCCCGTGTTCTCCGGTGCCCAGTTCCATATACTACTGCTTCCTGAGTATTGCCTAGTTCTTGCTGGTCTACCTACCGTGCGCTGCACCAACTTGCTTACCACTTCCACCTTCCAGTGGTCTCTCCTCCTGCCGGCCTTCAGCCGCTCAGGTATCCCTGCACGTCTCTCTGACAGCCTGCTCTCCTGAACCGCGGTATGCATACTTCTCATTGACTGTGCTTGTGTATTGCATATCTAGCTGGACTGAGTTTGTTCTCCTCCGGAGTTCCCTATCCACTGAGACTATTGCTATCATTTGACTGTGTTTCCTATTTGCCTGGATAGTTATTGAGACTCTGTATATTTGTGCAGTGCTGCTCAGTTATCATTATATTGTGCATATCATCGTGGGATCAAGTTCTGTGTGCCCGTGTATACTCTGCATTGCATTCATCTCCTCGTGCTCCTCCTCACATATATATTGCAGTGGTACAACTTGCTAGATGCAGACCACTGTCTCCTGTTCCCTGTGACACCAGTTTCAAGTATCCTCTCACATAGCAGTGGTACAACTTGCTAACGCAGACCACTGACTCCCCTGATACCTTCACCTGGATTCCATTCCTTCACCTAGACAGCGGTACAACTTGCTATACACAGACAGCTGACTCTCACCACCTCCTCGTTACTCCTGGACATTCCTCCTCATTATAGCAGTGGTACAACTTGCTATCCGCAGACCACTGACTACCCTCACGTTTCCTTGTCCATCTAGTTCCTCGTGTACAGTTATCTACCTATTACCAGTGCTGCTAGTCATAGACTTTTCTCGAGCATTCTCTTACCATCTGCTGTCTCCTGTTCCGTGGTCACCCCGCTACCAGAGTACCATATTACCAACTATACTGCTCTGGTAAGTCCATCATCTGGTGCTACCTGGGTAAAGACTCCTAGTGCCCGTGACAGCAAGTTTATTTGGTGTCCAGTGGCCGAGGAGAATCCGAGGGGAAGAATAAAAAATTTAGGGCCGAAGGGTTAGGGGATTTAAATTAACATTTCTATCAATGCTTTAATTTCGCGCCAGAAGGGAATCAGTTTCGGGCAGTCCCACCATATATGTAAGAAAGAGCCCGAGCCAGAGCATAGACGCCAACATCTGTCAGAGGAATCAGGCAGTATCTTTTGTAGCCGAGTAGGTACATAGTACCACCGGTAGAGAAGTTTGTAAACATTTTCCTTAATTCGGACGCAGATTGAGCTGGAGGCAGCATTGTCCCGAATTTTCGCCCACTCCTCATCATCAAGAGGAGATCCCAGGTCATGTTCCCATGACATCTCATGAGGGTCTCGAGGAGGAGTAGAGGGAGCAATTAGTTCAGAATAGATATTAGAAAAAGGACCTGACGTCGATGCCTGGTGGTTCAATTGTTGTGAGATGTCGAGAAATAAGACGTGGTTTGAAGAGGGAGTGAAAATTGTGAATTTGCAGGAATTGATAAAATATCCGTGTAGGCAAGCCAATTTTAGTTTGAATGTCCGTAAATTGGGGAAATGTTATATCGCGGGTTATGTCATTTAGGAAACGAATCCCTCGGGAATGCCACGGAAGGAATGCAGAATGCTGTAGACCAGGAGGAAAATCAGGGTTATTAACAAGGGGGATAATTGGTGATGGATGCGGAGAGAGACCATAGAGCCTGATGGATGAGTCAAATATAGTCAGAGAGTGAGAGATTATGGGATGAGACAAAGCTTTTTTGGGGCGACGTGCCCTTGGAATCCACAGAAGGGAGGCAGGAGTAAGCATCCCCAGACTTTCCGCCTCTAGTGTCACCCAGACCCTAGCAAAAACGGGACTGTTCCATAGGACACATTGAGCGATTTGGGCCGATAGATAGTATTTTTTAAAATTAGGTATACCTAGAACACCACCCCGCGAGGATCTCTGTAGGACCCCGAGTCGTACCCGTGGGCGTTTACCTGCCCAAATAAATTTAGAAGACTCAAATTGGAGGAATTTAAATACATAGGGGGGAATTTGGATAGGTAAGGTTTGAAAAAGGTATAACAGTCTGGGGAGAATATTCATTTTAACAGAGTTTATACGACCTATTCAGGAGATAAATTGGAGGGACCAGGTGTTGAAATCTTTCTTAATTTGGGAAAGGGTATGGGGGGAAATTAGCTTGGAATAGATGGGAGAGATTTTTGGTAAGGAAGACCCCCAAGTATTTTATTTTATGGCGATGCCAAGTGAAAGGGAATGTTTGATCTAGGATTGCTTTATCTGTTTTAGAGATATAGAAATACAAAGTTTCAGTTTTGGCAGGGTTAATTTTATAGCCCGAGAATTGTCCATAAGTATCTAGTTCCAAAAGGAGGGGGGGAGAGAGGTAATGAGTTTGGACACACTAATGAGGACATCATCTGCATACAAAGCAATTTTGCTTTCCGTAGAACCGACCTTTATACCCGAAATGGATTGGTTGCAACGAATTCTGGCTGCTAACGGTTCGATTATAAGGGCAAAGATCAATGGGGAGAGGGGGCAACCCTGGCGAGTACCATTAGAAATTGTAAATGGTTTGGAGGTTAGGCCATCGACCGAATCCGTAGCAGAAGGGTTTCTATAGAGAGCTAAAATACCAGTTAGAAACCTACCGCAAAAGCCCATGGATTCGAGAACCGCCCTCATGAATGTCCAAGAGATACGGTCAAACGCCTTTTCCGCATCCAAGGCCATCATGAGGGAGGGCAATTTTCCGTTATGTATAGAGTGGATCAAATTGATGGATCTTCTAGTGTTGTCGGGGGCCTGTCTCCCTGGGATGAAGCCCATTTGGTCCGGATGAACCAGTTTGGGGAGCAGGGGGTTAAGCCTGGTAGCCAAGATTTTAGCGTAGAGCTTGAGATCTACGTTGAGGAGGGAGATGGGTCTATAGCCCGCACAGTGGAGAAGGTCTTTCCCAGGTTTAGGAATTACTGCAATATTGGCAAGCGTGGTAGCAGAGTCAAAGGAAGCCCCCTCCAGAATTTGGTTGTAAAAGGTTGTTAGGTAAGGAACACGGTCCGCGGAAAACATTTTATAATACTGTGCTGAAAAGCCATCAGGACCGGGAGCAGAGGCGGGTTTAAGGGATTTTATAGCTAATTTACTGCATCTGCAGTGATGTCCCCATTTAAGCAAGTGAGCTGGGATTGAGAGAGGTGTGGAAGAGGGGTATTAGCTAGGTACGACTCCAGAGAATCCGATAGGAGATCCCCCCGGGGAGGGGAGCCAGGAAGGTTATAGAGGGAAGCGTAGAAGTCTCTAAATTCCTTAACAATTTCTAGAGGGTCATATGTTACTGAATTAGTGGAATTCTTATGGAGTTTGTCAATAGCTCCTCGGACACGCCTTTGACGGAGCTTCCGAGCTAACAATGAATCCGCCTTGTCTGCCTTATCATAGAAGCGTTGCTGAAGTTTCTGTAATATGGATGCTGCCCGTCGAGACAGAAGGGAATCAAGCTGGCCCTTTAAAGAGTTAATTTGTGTTAATAGAGATGGATCAGGGACCAGCTTATGCTGAGTCAGAAGAGTGGAGATCCGTTGCTCTAATGAGGAGATTTCTAGGGCGGCTTTACGATTTACCTGCGAAGCAACACTTATGAGTCGCCCGCGAATGGTAGCTTTGTGAGCTTCCCATATTGCGCCAGGTGCCAATTCCTGAGTGGTGTTCTCTTGAAAGTAATCAGATATAGCTGATTTAATGTCCATAAAGGAGGAAGTATTTAAAAGCAGGGAGTCATCTAGGCGCCATCTAAAGGGGCGTGGATAATGGTGGAGAAGGTCGAGAAGAATGTATATCCCCGCATGGTCAGACCATGAGAATGGGACAATGCCCGCTTGAGTTGTTAGGGGTAACAGAGATTGGGAGATATGGATCATGTCAATGCGGGAGTATATCTGATGGGGAGCTGAGAAATGTGTATAGTCTCTCGCAGTGGAATTTTTAAGGCGCCAGGTGTCATGCAGGGAGTGTTGTAATAGCAAGGCAGACAAGGTGGAGGAGCCCTTGGAAGAGGGTGTGGGGAGTCCACGAGGGGGGATGGAGGACCTATCAAGGAGAAAGGTCCAAGACAACATTAAAGTCACCTCCTAATACAATGTGACCCTGGGCCAATCGCTCAATGTGTCGAAATAGAATTGGGAAGAACTGAGCTTGATCTTGGTTAGGGGCATAGGTAACGACTAATGTGGTCGGATAGGAGCGGAGTGTGCCCATTACTAGTAGGAAGCGACCCTCCGGGTCGGAATATGTGGAAGAAAGCTGAAATGGAACCTTATTGTGGATGAGAATCGCAACCCCCCGTTTTTTACAGTTAGCTGAGGCAAAAAAGGTCTGGGAGAACTGCTTACCCTGGAGTTGTGTGTGTGAACCTGTAAGGTGAGTCTCCTGGAGGAAGACTATGTCTGCTTTTTCCCTTCTGCAGGCTCCAAGGACTATTGTGCGTTTGCGGGGGGAGTTGAGACCATTGACGTTAATGGAGAGAAGTTTCAGGGTCATGGAGGCCAAAGTGATGTATTCGTCGCTAAATAACTTATCTGGGAGCTGTAAAAGTAAGAGGGGTAGGACCAGGGAGCTTTAAATGGGGGGGGAAGGTGAAGGGGGAAGAGGGGAAAGGGAGGAAAGAGAAGAGACAGCCACTAGAAGAGAAAAGAGAAAGAGAGAGAGAGAAGAGGAAAAAGAGAAGAGTAGCCCAATTGGGCAGAAACCCTTTAACGGTGGGATCCAGGAGGGATCCGGATGTATTGTTAGTAAACATCGTATAGCTAAACAAAAGTCGTATAGGGAGCGTGGGGGGTGGTGTAGATACATCTAATCAGGTTTACCACCTGAGTCGATGGCTCTGTCTAATAAACTGGATACGGCCATTGGAAGGGGATTCACATCCACAGGTTATCCAGATGCATAGATAAGTTGTGCAAGTCTACAATACTTTAACAGGAAGAAATACATTAAGAGTCACTGTTCATTTTATGAATGTCACAGATATATCACATACACTTACACTAATTCCATTAAACAGCAATTAAAATGTTTATAGAGCTGAAAGACATTTTAAAAATCCTAAGAGGTGGCAGATTTAACTCATTCGGGTAGGATAATCCAAAAATTTGGAACCAGAAATACCAAAAATAGTTCAAGATCTGTGTAACTCAAATTAATACATGTCAAAAGGGCATGCTGCACAGCCCTACGGTACTGCACTTGCACAATAATATCACTGATCAGCTTCTCCAAGAAGCTACAAGAGCAAGATACATGCAACAATAACAAAAAAATAAGTTTTACACAATGCCATCCTGAAAGCTAGGTCAGAGCAACCTCCTGTAGTGTAATGGTTATCAACAGACAGGAAATCCAGTGTGTACAGAACTGTTCCCCGACCTTAAAATGTCTGTCTTTATTAGAGATGGGCGGGTCCGGTTCTCCGAGAACCGAACCCACCCGAACTTTGGGTATCCGAGTACCGAGCTGAGCAGCTCGGTACTCTCCCGCCAATTCCGAATCCAAATCGAGGCCGAACGTCATTGTGACGTCGTCGGATCTCGGGACTCGGTTCTCGCGATACTTCAACTTTATAAATACACGCCTCCACAGCAATCCATCGCCATTTGACAGAGGGAGAGAGCAGGGTGTAGTCATAGGCTAATTAGAGCAGGGACAGAGAAAGAATACAATATTGTTCTTGCAATTGCTCTAACCAAAATCGCTAGTGCAGAGAGGAGGATAGAGGTTTATTATTTTTTCTTCATATTTGGCACTCCCCAGCGCTTTTGGGTTGTCCCCCATAATTGTGCATTAATATTTCTGGCTGTCAAAAGTCATATCTGTCAGCAGTATCTACTCAATAAATGTTAGCACTCCTCAGTGTTTTTGGGGTGTCCTCTCTAATTGTGCATTAATATTTCTGGCTGTCAAAAGTCATATCTGTCAGCAGTATCTACTCAATAAATTTTAGCACTCCTCTGTGTTTTTGGGGTGTCCTCCCTAATTGTGCATTAATATTTCTGGCTGTCAAAAGTCATATCTGTCAGCAGTATCTACTCAATAAATGTTAGCACTCCTCAGTGTTTTTGGGGTGTCCTCTCTAATTGTGCATTAATATTTCTGGCTGTCAAAAGTCATATCTGTCAGCAGTATCTACTCAATAATTTTAAGCACTCCTCAGTGTTTTTGGGGTGTCCTCTCTAATTGTGCATTAATATTTCTGGCTGTCAAAAGTCATATCTGTCAGCAGTATCTACTCAATAATTTTAAGCACTCCTCAGTGTTTTTGGGGTGTCCTCTCTAATTGTGCATTAATATTTCTGGCTGTCAAAAGTCATATCTGTCAGCAGTATCTACTCAATAAATTTTAGCACTCCTCTGTGTTTTTGGGGTGTCCTCCCTAATTGTGCATTAATATTTCTGGCTGTCAAAAGTCATATCTGTCAGCAGTATCTACTCAATAAATGTTAGCACTCCTCAGTGTTTTTGGGGTGTCCTCTCTAATTGTGCATTAATATTTCTGGCTGTCAAAAGTCATATCTGTCAGCAGTATCTACTCAATAATTTTAAGCACTCCTCAGTGTTTTTGGGGTGTCCTCTCTAATTGTGCATTAATATTTCTGGCTGTCAAAAGTCATATCTGTCAGCAGTATCTACTCAATAATTTTAAGCACTCCTCAGTGTTTTTGGGGTGTCCTCTCTAATTGTGCATTAATATTTCTGGCTGTCAAAAGTCATATCTGTCAGCAGTATCTACTCAATAAATTTTAGCACTCCTCTGTGTTTTTGGGGTGTCCTCCCTAATTGTGCATTAATATTTCTGGCTGTCAAAAGTCATATCTGTCAGCAGTATCTACGCAATGGATTCAAAGCAGTCCACATATGATCTAAATGAGCAACCAGGTTCTGTCACCAGTCCTGATGTTAGTGTTCCCAGTACGTCATCTGGCCAAGGCGATGTCAAACAACAGAGTGTTTTCAAATTAGTGCAAAAAACAAAAACCAAAAAACAATTTACTGTATTGAAGCGAAAAAGAAGTGTAACTGAGCAAAAGTTAAGTGACGATAAAAAAAAAATTGCAAGCATGCCATTCTACACACGCAGTGGCAAAGAGAGAATGAGGCCTTCACCTTTGGCTATTAGTGGCAGATCCCAAAAAGTTACCCAGCCTACAATTGGTGCACAACTACTGTTACGCGTCAAAGCCGAGCTGCAAGATAACAGTGAGGCATTACAGGAGAATATTTGCTCTGATTCACAAATGACAACAATCCCTGTGGAGAGTCCATCCAACAGTGGGATGTCTAATCGTGAGCATTCTGCTAATGTGTGCCTTAATAGCCCGAGTGTAGCCGGTGATACCCAAATTGAGGATGCCACTTTGGAATTAGAAGAGGATGAGGGGGAGATTTGTGTAGGCGACGAGGGCGCTAATGATGATGTTGATGATTATGATGCAGACAGATACCAAATTGCCTTTCTCAATTTCTATTTATATTCTAGATTATATAACGGCTGAATAGTTTTCTATTTTATTCCTAGTGGAGAGAGGATCTGATGCAGACAGATACCAAACTGCCTTTGTCCATTTCAATTTATATTGTACAGTATATAAGGGCTGAATTTATTAGTATTTTATACAAGTGGAGGGGGGCCTAGAGAGACAGAAACCAAACTGGCTTTCACCATGTCAATTAATATTGTACAGTCTATAACTGCTGGATTGTTTAGTATTTTATACAAGTGGAGGGGGGCCTAGAGAGACAGAAACCAAACTGGCTTTCTCCATGTCAATTAATATTGTACAGTCTATAATGGCTGAATTTTTTGTTTTTTTAAAAAAGTGGAGGGTGGCCTATAGAGACAGAAAGCAAACTGTATTTTTCCATTTCTTTACATATTTAACTATAAGTGTAGGGTGTAATATACATCCAAAGACGATGGCTGCATTGCCAATATGCATAGATGGAGAGGAAGACAATCTGTTTTGTGTGTAGAATAAATGAAGGCATACCAATGAAGAATTAAACAGTTTTTTTGGATGATTTATTACCTCAGCAATTAGATTACTTATCTCTAAAACAGTTGGAGCACTAAATTGGGTTATTTTAGGCACAAAAACATGTATTTTCCAACAAAATAGCAAAACAAAACCAAACAAAACCAAAACCAAAACCAAAACACGCAATGGCGGTTTTGCAAAACCAAAACCAAAACCAAAACACGACGGTAATCCAGATCCAAAACCGAATCCAAAACCAAAACACGGGGGTCAGTGACCATCTCTAGTCTTTATATACATTAGTAACAAAACTAGCAGGTTCATCTACACCAATTATCCTTTCAGTAATAAAAATTCTACAATTTTAGATCCACCTCTACACAAAAAAGATATTTCTTGGTAGGAGAGAGTACCTATTAGCGTTTTAAACTTTCGACACAGCACAAATGAAAGAGGAAATAAGTGACTGTCAATTTATTTTCCAATTCATAACAGAAGTTAAAAAGATAATATTTAACAGTATTCTCTTAAATGTTTTTATGATGCCAAAGATAAGTATTTTACCTACAACCTTTATCAACCTTACCTTTATCAAGCACAGTAATTAGAAGTTAGTCACTAAGTTGAGGTATCTCACATCTATTTACAAAGCAGAAATTAATTGGTTTGTAGACATGTAACGGGGTTCTTTCATGTGATTTCTCTCTCAAGTTCAACCAGACACAACAACAAAAAAACAAACATAGTACATAGGGCAGGATATAGATCAAATGATCTCTATATCACTTCATATTTGCCATCCACAGGAATAGTATTGATATATACGATATGAGTAAACCCGTACTCTGAGAAAATGATGTCTGCAAACAGAAACAGATTTTCCCCTATTACTTGCGTCTTCAGCATAATATTAAAGGGGAGGAGAGCTTTTCATCCCTGAAACCCATATACATATGTATACAACCTTTTGAGGCTGCCATAATATTCAAGTCTCCAGGCATATTTTCCTGTATACCATATAGAGCAGACAGTACTTTGTTGGAGGGAAGGGGGCACCTGATTGGATGAACAGGCATTCAACCAGGTGTTACGAGCCACAGCGACCTGCTTCTTCTGTTTGCGTCCCGTCCCACATCAATTCCTTAATTCCTTCTTCTTGTCCCAGCCATCACCATGGCAACGGCCTGGATACTCTGCATTTACTGTCACACCCCGGCCAGCTGGACAGCCAGGCGTGTGTGGGTAGTGCTTTAATTAACAGCCTGCTGAGGTTGATTTGGGCCACACGAATTGCACCTCTCTGATTGGTGCATGTCAATATATAAGGAAGGGAGGGTCAGCCTCCCTGCTGGCTATAGGGTACTCTATGCCTGCACACATTGCTGACCAGCTCCCCTGCTTCTGTATAGCTTCTAATACCTTATATTGATTCCCTGTTGTGACCCTTTGGCCTAACTCCGGACTCTGCTTGAACTCCTGTGCCTCTTGGCTTTGGCTTATTTTTGGATTACTTTTGTTTGCTACTTGCCCTGACCTTTTGCCTGTCCCTCGGCTATCCTGCTCGCATCTAACCCACAACCTTTGGACTGCCTCTGGTATCCACCTCTAGTATTCTGATTTATCTCTACCTGGCACTATGGTTTGTTCTGATAAGCTTCTAGTACTATAGAGCTAAATCCTGGGGGCATCCGAGTACCTCGAACATACCAGTTCTACGGGGAAAGGCAGCTGCTATAGGTGAAGATCTCTACCAGTCTGTTTCTAGAAGCTTATCAAACAGCCATGGTCCATAACATCAGGGACTATCATTCATTCTACATATTTCACATTCTTAGAAAATGATATACATGGCGAGTGACCTCTATAGTATCATTTTGATTTTTGCTAAATAGACTTTAAATTATTGCTATAATTTCCATAAAGTTTAGAATTAATGCAACTATGTTGCATATTTCACATAAATTACTTAAGGCAAACACATGACAAATGTTTAACTGTTTTTCACATTGACATTAACAGAACTTTCAGTACCCATATCAAGGTATGAGATGTCTCATCCAAACTATGGGCCTGATTCATTAAGGATCTTAAATGAAGAGGATTCTTATTTCAGTCTTCTGGACAAAACCATGTTACATTGCAAGGGGTGCAAATGAGTGTTCTGTTTTGCACATAAGTTAAATACTGCCTGTTTTTTCACGTAACACACATATCAACTTTAAATTTCAGTGTACAAATAAGCTATCAAGTATTTGTGTGCTACATGAAAAAACAGTCAGGGGCTGCAACATAACAGAGGTGGTCTGCACTATATGATCACCTTACCCCACAACTTTGTATAGAGGGGAGCGTGATTACAGTCAATCTGTCAGGAAGTGTTTGTAGTTCAAAGAGGGACACCATATCAATCTCATTAGGGAGTGATACTGGAAGGTAGCTAATTTGGTGTTCTCTGTGATAAAGAAGATCACAGTGGTGTAAAACGGGATATAATACAATCGTGCTACCAATTCTTACTATATTGGGATATCTAGACCTATTTACTTTATAAAAGAAAACATAATGGTTTTGATTCTGTCCCAAATGTTATATATTCAACTTTATTAAATTGTTTCTCCCTCCATCAATAAAGTATTGAAAGGAAATAATTCATTTGAACTAGATTTATAACACTATATATGCAAATAGGATTTGTTTGTAATGATATAGCTTATCTCTCTTGCACTTTTAATAGTGCCTATACTGATTTGGTTAAACTGCTTATTATGCCAGACACCTGGACAGCATGACGATCGATATTACCCAGATATAATATAATTAAGGGAATTGCAAAACATATCACACAGCGAGGCTAGGCAGTTGGTTCTGCCTTTTTAACAAATTTATTTTGATTATTATTTTGGTTTTATTTCGCTACTAGTGGTACTAAGGTACTATTTTGGGACTTTACTATCGTTTTAAATGAACCATTAAAATGTATGTTTTATATAAATAAACAATCATAGAGTGCCCCTAATATACACTTTTTCTACTCTCTACCTTTTCTTTGTGAATATTATCCGGTATATGTACCTGGACTGCAGAGAGTGATACACTGCTAACTATACCTGCAATACCCCTCTCCTATTGCCCTACATTGTGCCCTGTTTGCCTCTGCTCATATTACCTGAACTGTGAGAGCACACTGCCACCTGGTTGCCTCGAGTATTAAGACACCGTCTTGATTAATTGCACTTTATCAGTGGATCATTTTTCCTCAGGTAGATGCCCTCTGGTGGTCACTGTTGACATTACGCCTTCAACTCTGCCATGACACTTCAGTACTCCCATGTCACACAATCATCTCTAATGTGTCATAACACAGTGTCTCTGACTGCCTTCTCTATGAACGGTATGAGCCCGACAAATCCTGCCTACTTTCAAGTTGTAATGTAGTCACTACCCCAACTCTGGGGAATGTGACCGGCAATTTTTCCACACATGCATCTGTGTAACTAGTGTTCCAAATACCCAAAGTAGCCTTATGTACAAGGCTTCCGGTGTTACTCATGAGCAAAGTCAAGAAGCCCTCATTTAGAAAAGAAACCGGTCGTGGCAGAGATCCATCCCCTCAACCTGATATGTAATACTATCTTAAGGTTTCTACGGTCTCCACTGACATGAATCTGCCTACCAGCAGTCCTCTTTCACAATCTCAGGTGGGCGACACCTCTACTCTAGAACATATGGACACTTCTAACTCCACTGGAAAGTGGTGGTGGCCTGCAGGAGATTCTCAAACAAATTAAATTTCTGTCAACCAAACAGGATATGTTATACCTGGAGCAAAAACTGCAGGAGACTGTATCTATGGCTATATGTACCATTAATGCTGACATCTGCCATCTTGCGAACAGACTTACAACTTTGGAAGATGACAGAGACCCTTCGAAAGAATATGTTACGAAACTCTAGGTATCTGTCCGCCGTCATGATTCTGAAGTGAAAGATCTCCAGGCAAGAGTAGACGATCTTGAAAATAGGGGTCATCACAACAATCTCCACATTAGGGACATACTTGAATAGATTCCTCCACACAGAATAGTGGACATGCTCACCAAGATCTGCAATGAAGTCTTGGAGCAGGACCCCAAGTCCCAGATAGTTTTTGACAGAGCCCATAGAGTCCTACACCACAAGGCCCTCAACTCAGACAAGCCCCGCGATATTATTTGCAGACTCCACTATCATTCGAACGGGTCTTGATGGAATCGATTTTGTTGGGCATCGGATTCAGAAATAGTAGGACCTTTTCTCTCACACATTATAGCAGAGAAGAGTACTTTGACCACTGACAAACTCCGCAAACTCGACATTAAATATCGCTAAGGTTTTCCTTTTAGCCTGCATGCTACGTGTAATGGCAGACAAGACCTGCTCAAAGACTCTTCTGATCTTGACAATTTCTGTTTGACTTACTCCATTATCCTTCAACCCAGAATTCTCTTCAGGGCTCTCCCTAGGGGCTTTTAGGTCATGGTCTGAATGGGGTAGCTATTAGGAGTGGTCAGCTGATGGTAAATGGTCATTTATGTGCCTTCCTGGTTTTGCAGGAAAAATTGGGCCTTTCTCCCTATCCATTTTAGTTGTACCTGCAAATTAGACATTATTTACAGGACAAGGCCAACCTGACAGGAGCGGGAAGGAGCCTGAATAGCTTAGAGGAGCTGTGCTGCATCTTCCACATGCCTGAGCACACCATTTTAAATATCTAGAATTTGCTAGTCAATAACCTATTTGATTCCTTACTGGACTATACTGGATCTTGGGGACGAGATCTATGCAGAGCTAGTCCTGATCAGATAAGGGGGAAAAAATCTAATTTATTATGGCTAGCTCTCCTAGTCTTTTAGTGGTGGAAACACCATTCAAGGTCCTCTCAAGATGGTACAGGTGCCGTCCCAACTTAATAAAATGTATCCAGGGGTCTTGGAGTCCTTCTGCAGGTGTGTATCGGAACCTGGGACCGTCCTACAGTATTGGTAGAGCTGTCCAGTCCTGGTCCCCTTTTGGAGACAGGTTTAACAACATACTATTGAGATTTTGGGTTGTTCAGTACCAGAAGGCCCAGACTTCTGGTTATTAAACCTCTCCAAAGTTTCAATCTCCCTGTTCAAAAGAATCATTGCTCAGACACTTAAACAATGTAGTGACGGCAGTAATTTCAACACATTGGTGGTCTACTGTTCCGACGGAATTTGAAGCAATGGTTTAGAAGGATCAACCTCTATATGGCTATGGATGACTTTGCCATGTCTGGCCAAAAGTGTTTCACTGACTTCACAGTGATGTAGTTTTCTTGGCTTGAATATAAGGAGCCCCCCCTACCTATCACTCCCTTATGGAACGTGACTAAACGTGTATTGCATTGTTTAAGTGTTCTGGACAGGTCTTCCCCGGGTAGCTGGTCTCTGGCACTGCTGGGGAATGGAGCAGGATTGTTTAACTGCTTCAACAGCAGAAATCCAAGATACAGCAGCACCCCTGGTTGAAGTATGATATTGCAAGTGCACAGACAGCAGGGACCAGAGCTTCAAACCCAGATAATACCCCTTAAGACACACACACTCTCTTGATTATTTATTATGGTCGGAATCACTAAATTAATATTTAGGTTGGGAGAAAGCATATTACAGAAAGTACAGAAGATCATCCGGGATGCAATGTCATAGGATATACCGATTAAAGAAACTGAAGGAAAGTACAACTTTATTTACAAACTTTTGGAGGAACTTTATCAACTTTTAAATTAATTGAAGATAATGGGGCATATTCAATTCCGATCCCGATCCGCGGGATCGCGCCGGAACGACCGCGAACCTAATCCGCGGTACCGCAATAACGTGGATGTTCGTTCGCAGCCCATAGGGCTGCGTACGAAAATCTGCGTTATTGCGGTACTGTATTACCGGCAATACTGCGCATTTTCCGCTGTAACGCGCATTACCGCGGATCGGAACGGAATTGAATATGCCCCTATGTGTTTACTTAGATGTTCTATTATAATATGTATGGCCACAGGACTCACAATTGCCACATCCTGGCACACACCATTGGTCTCCTAAAAAAAAAATTACATCTAAAATACAAAATAATTATTTAACAGAACATAATATTATAATTTATAATCATCATTTATGTATATAGCATCATCAATTCCACAGAGCTGTACAGAGAATATTTGTTATTCACATTAGTTCCTGCCCCATTGGAGCTTACAGTTTAAATTCCCTAACAGACTCTAACTAGACACTAACACACACAGACTAGGGTTAATTTTGTCAGCTGTCAATTTCCCTACTAGTGTCGGAGGAAACCAGAGAAGCCTAGGAGACCCATACAAACACAGGGAGAACATACAAACTCCACATAGATAAGGCCCTGGTCGGAAATTGAACTTGCGATCCCAGCATTATGAGGCATTAATCAAGGTATCTAAAAATATTTATCACATTTGGCTTCCATGGGAAAATTTTGCATCACAAATAAGGAGGAGATCCTGTGCTCAGTCTCGTTCATCCACTCACGCATTTTTTGGAGATCATGATGAATAAGGGAGAGGGCGGCCTGCATCTCACCAATTCTGTCAGTAACCTTCTTTTCACTAGTAGCTATAGCTAGTAATACTGCAGGGTAGTGATTAGTTCCGCACTGAAATGTACATACTCACTCATATCTCAACATTTAACAGTCCAGCATAACAATCCAGAGGTAAAGCTCTATATGGTAAAGAGACTTTCTTAGATGAAATATCAGGCTGATTCCAAATTTAACAAGGGCTCAAGCTTGTTTATTATGCAGATTTCCGCTGGATAAATTTCACACAGGATCTTATTGATTTATTCACCTAGAGCTCAAGATGATCCACAGCTCAAAATGGCAGTTGTAGTGACACGAAAATTGGAATCACCTCTCTTTCCTCTCGAGCAGATAAAGCATAAATTGCCCTGAAGTGTGATAAAATAAGCTGAGATTAAGGGGTGAGAGGACACTCCGATGTGTCACGTTTTTGTTTACTCCCCTGTCACATTGCCTCTAACATAAAGTATATACAGATCACTGTATAGTTAGGGCAGAGAAATTCCAGATCTGCTCTGGGACGGATGAATCAATTCCTCACTCACCATATTGCAAATATTCAGAGCAGCCGCTAATCCACCTAAAGTGACAGCCACCAGGTTTCCAGGATAAAGATGGGAATTGGTGTTTTCAGACAAGTTCAGTCCCTTTATATCGGCGATATAATGCTTGACAGTCCACATATTAAAGGTACCCAAAACTGGTCAAGCAAAAGGCAGACAGTTTGTGCCCCTATATTTTTAATCTCAGTATTGGTTGGAATGGGTATACAAGGATAATTACATAAATTTTGCGGGAGAATAGGAAGTACACATCCTACTCCATGCTACCCCATGCCACGCCCCCTATAAAACTCTACGGCTCCTGTTCAGGATCAGTTTACCGAATTGATTGCTCAGATTACACAATGTAAACAAAAAATGGCAGATTTTGAGAGACGGCTCTGGCGCAACAATTTAAGATTTGTTGGTCTGCCTGAGAAATCGGAGGGACTTAATCCGGAGGCGTTCCTGGAAAGCTGGTTAATCCAGGAATTTGGGAGAGAGGCATTCTCTCCTCACTTCACAGTTGAAAGGGCACACAATCTCACACCACGGGCACCTCCTGGCGCCCCTTCACACACCTTAATCGCTAAAATTCTCCACTACAAAGACAGAGATACGGTTTTAAGGCTGGTACGTTAACAAGGCTCCCTTACATACAATAATAATGTTATCACTGTTTTTCCTGACTTTGCTTTGGAAGTCCAAAAAAGTAGAACTTCGTTCACCCAGGTTGAAAAGAGATTGCATGAGCTGCAACTGCCTTGTTCCATGTTATATCCAGCCAGAGTGCGGGTGTCGGCGGATGGAAAACAACATTTCTACATTTCACCTAGCAATGTTGTGGATTGGCTTGACAAGAGAGTACCTGCAAAAGTTTTGAATCCTTGAAGGAGATATGCTTAAATTTCTTATTCAGATCTCATTACATGATCTCCAGATCCTTTTGTTAACTGTTGTTTATTAATACACAAGTTACTTTTTGTGTCCCTTAGTGTTAATGTTGATATCAATATTAATATTAACTCAAAATGTTAAGGGCAAAGTTGGTTAGGTAGATATACTTCGGAGAGTTCTAGCTAGTAAAAGCCTAGCGACCCTCCCTGCCCTATTAGTTATTAGTTATTATAGTCTAGGGGTAATTTTTCTTGTTGTTGTAGGGATCCAAACATACTCTAGTTAGTTAATTTAATGGGTTGGTCGGGTGGGTTGGGAAGGTTTATTGTTTTTCATATTTATGTACAATTTTTGGCCGTACAGCTTTTTGTTCTACATTATAATCTGATGTATTGGAGAATTCAACAGAACAGGATTGCTTCAATGTTAAACTTTGGGTTTTTCAGATACATTTATAATGAGGAATCCACTAGATGCATATTAGTAAATTGCATGTGGGTTATTTTTGTTCTCATAATACTAATGTTGTATTTTTCTTTTAGTCAACAATGGAATGGTTTTAAGGAATACTATCCTTAAATAAGTTTTTCTCAAACACTGTCTCATCCTAATGTCAACAATTTGCTCCTGAATCGTTATGGCAGTAAGCAATCCTGTTATGGGTGGGCTCCACTTACTCACCTGGAATGTCAGGGATCTGGATGATAAGGTCAAACGCTCCCTGGTACTGTCCCATCTCCAGAAATATTCTTCAGATATTATTTGTTTGGTGGAAAATCATCTACATGGTAGCAAAATTATGGCAATGAAGAAACCATGGGTGGGATGGGCCTATCACTCCCTACACTCTCCTAATTCAAGAGGAGTTTCTCTTCTTATTAAAAAACACTTACGCTTCACATTAGATTACTTACAGTTAGACCCTTATTTTAGATTTGTATTTTTGCGGACTGTGATCGTGTCCTCCCCAATTATAATACTTGCTGTCTACATACCACCCCCATATAATGCCGAGGTGCTTGGAAAAGCAGTGTCCTTCATGGCTCAATCTCCTGATACACCAGTTGCATGTATGGGCGACTTTAATAATGTCTTCGATCCTACCCTCGACAGGTGGAGAGAGGCTTCTGAGCGATTACCATCAAAACCTATGGCTTTTTCTAGGCTCCTTAATGAGATGGGACTTTTAGATGCTTGGAGATTGCGTTACCCAGATAAACAGCAATTTTCCTGTCAATCAACTTCTTATAGTTCTCTCTCTCAAATAGATTTTATCCTTTTTTCCTCTAGATTGTTGTCCTCAATAGAATATTTGTCAAGAGGCATTTCTGACCATTCTCCTGTAATAGCTCAAGTTGACATTGCCACAGAAAAGGGTATACGTTTCTGGAAGCTACATCTGGCTTGGTTGGAGCCAATGGCAACTGGTTCAGATCTTATATTCTTGTGGGAGGGATATTTTGGGGACAATTATATTGGCAATCCAACACTTATATGGGATGCCTTCAAGGCATTTATGCAGGGTATGCTTATAAAAAAAAATAGCAGACACTAACAATTCTAATAGACATAGGGAGTTACAACTGGAATAACAGAGCAAGTATCTTGAATCTAAATACTTGCTTTCCCGTACAATTGAGGATAAGGTTGGATAGTTGAGTGCACAAAGTGAGTGGTCGGATTTTTTATTCGACAAGGCTAAGAGGCGACTAGTATTTTCTAGACATTCCCAATACCCAATGGAGCAGACATGGGTAATAGTTATATGGCTTGCCTGGCTCGGGAAGAGGGCGTATATAAGGCAGTCATGACTATCTTTGATTACAACCATGTAAAACATTTTATGGGAACGGGTATTGCTAACACCTTTCTAAATTACTATAGTGTGCTTTATGAATCCGAGGTATCTTATACAGAGGTGCAACTTAATACATATCTGTACTTCATCCACCTTCCCAGGCAGCCTAATGCGGCTGTTGCCCTTCTGGATGCCCCCCTCACAGCAGAAGAGGTGGAGTTAGCAATCACCTCCTTTCCCAATCACAAGGCCCCGGGAGTGGATGGCATTCTGATTGAACTGTATAAAAAAATGTAAAAGCTATTTTGTCCCTCAACCTCTAACTCTATATAATAGATTACTGAAATCTAATACCATTCCTCTTCTGGAAATATCTGAAGCATTAATTGTAGTTGACCGAAACCTGGCAACGATCTTCTATATCCTGATTCTACGCCCTTTCTCATTGTTGGGGTCGGATGTTAAGATACTCGCTAAAATTCTGGCCATCCGGCTTAATACTGTGATAAGTCAGATCATTCATCTAGACCAGATGGGTTTCATGCCGGGCTGATCCGCTGCCACTAACCTGTGTCGTTTGTATATGCATTTGAATGTGGCTCATGTCTCCGAGACGGGGGCTGCGGTGGTATCTCTGGATCATCATCATCATCATTTATATAGTGGCACTAATAAGAACATAAATGGCATCATCCTATTCTTAAATGAGCCCAGTGAATCACTAGATCATCATTTATTTATATAGCGCCTCTAATTCCGCAGCACTGTACATTGGGGCTTACGGTTTAAATTCCCTAACATACCCACACAGACTAGGGTAAATTTTTATAGCAGCCAATTAATCTACTAGTATGTTTTTGGAGTGTGGGAGGAAACCGGAGCACCCGGAGGAAACCCACGCAAACACAGGGAGACCATACAAACTCCACACAGATAAGGCCATGGTCGGGAATTGAACTCTTAATCCCAGCGCTGTGAGGCAGAATTGCTAACCACTTAGCCACCGTACTGCCCTGGATGCTGTCAAGGCTTTTGACTCGGTAGAATGGATTTATCTATGGGAGGTTCTGAGGTTTTTTTGGACCTACATTTATGGATCTGAATGTTGTATCTCAATCCAATGGCGCAAGTGTGCGTAGGTGGATATACTTCAACCCTGTTTAGTCTTGAAAGGGGACCCCATCAAGGGTGCCCACCCTCTCCTGCATTATTCGCAATAGCAATTGAACCTCTGGCCTGCTTGGATCCAGCTCATCCTGATATACATAGCCTTCCAATTGGTCAAGTCACGGATATCATTGCTTTATACAAGTGAATATCTGGATAATTTATTAACAGTTGTAGATAACTTTGGCCAGTATTCTGGTTTAAAAGTAAATTGGTATAAGTCCTGCATGTTCCCAGTTCATGGTGTCCTCCCATCTGTGCTTCCACCTGGGATCTTTCTTGAATGGACGATGCGTTTCAAGTACCTTGGTATTCAATTACCCCTAACTCAAAAGATTATATTAAATTAAATATTGATCCCATCATGAATCACTTTAAGCACAGGTCTCACACTTGGAAGTGTCTCCCGTTGACTGTGACAGGATAAATCAATCTATTTAAAATGATTATGGAACCCAAATATGCTTTACAACACTCACCAATATATATCCCAAATCGTATATTTCAATTCATTAATTCTTTACTCTCCTCATTCATCTGGAGTGATAAGCGGCATAGAATTAAATTGAATACTCTTTGTAAATCTAAAGGGGAGTGTGGCCTGGCGTTACCCAATCTTAATTTTACTATATGGCAGCTCAATTACCACATTTACAAGACTGGCTATATGCCACAGAGGATAGCACTTTAGTTGGTTTTCTTGATGAGCGAGCAGGGCCTTTACTTTCCCCACTCCAGGTGCTTCTGGTAGGTAAATCCATTAGGTCTGACCCTCCCATTGTGTCTCAGGCAATTAAGGTATGGAATATGGCACACAGGTTAATGAGGAGGAGAGGGCCTGGATCCAGACACTACGATTTGGCACAATACTATGTTACCGGAACTGAATAAACTAAGTGCTATTTTTAAGCAACATACCATACCACAAGAATGAATTACCCTGCAATCGCAGGAGGCGTGAGCCTTCAAAGGTTGTCTAGTCGGAAACAAAGTTGGTTGTAACAGATGTTCCTACTCAATTGGTCCCTTTAGGAGCATTCAGATGAAACATCAGATCGAAAGCGTCTCTTTGCTTAATTCCGTGACTGACCGCTGACACGTTTCGTGCTGATCACAGCACTTTCTCAAAGCTTGTGGTATGTTCGGGTCCGTTGCCAGAGGCTAACTGCAGTGGCTTTATCCCCTCCGGAGGGTTTAAAAACTCCTTACTGGTACCGTTAAGATTTATACTCCTTATTTCATCTGGGAGCAGCAATTGAACAAAGTCCACTACTTGTTATCAATATGGAGCCTTAACTATTCGAATTTGGAGCCTGCTACCAAACTGTCTAGATTTACCACTTGAGCCTAGCATATAACGGAACTTTGCATTGTTTGGCCACATTTCATGAATTTAATCATTTGGAACGATCTTCCGATTAGTGCAGCTAAGTGGCATTTAGTATACGATTGGTCATCGTTTTTTTATGGAGCTGGACTAATATAGAAGGATACCATTCCGATTAAGCAGCATATTGATCAATTAAGTTTTATGCATTATCTGTTTATTTTTAATATTTGTTATTAAATGTGTGGTTTACTATTTGCAACCATCTTTTGCAATATCTACATGAGCGTCATTCCTGTCACACGCCGGTCCCATAGCTAGGTGCTGGCGCTGTGACTTTCCCTTTAAGAACCATGATTGTGCTTGCTTCTGCTTCAGAGACATTACTTTCACACAGGTGTTCCTTGCTACCTTGATCTGGACCTCCTCCCGAATCTCATTGGTCCTAGAGCACTATTTTAACCTCCCATGATTATGGACTCATTGCCTGTTCTTCGTGTTACTTACGCTGCATTGGGATCTGGCTGTATACCTTGACCTTCCGTTTGTCAATTACCTGCTCGCTGGGCTATACTTGCTGCCGAAATTACCTGTCATCTTTGATTCCTGGTCTGCTCAGCTAAAACTCCTCTCCGCTGTTCATCTGCAAGCTGAAACTACTCTCAATTGTTCATCTGCACGCTGACTACTATTGTGAGTTGTTTGCTACACCTGTGCCTAATCTGTTGGCTCAAGTTTACCTCTATCTGGCTGGCTATATCGCTACATATCGCTGATAGAGCTACTATCAAGTTACCTGTCACCTGTAGTTCCACGTCTGGCACGGTTTATCCTCACTCTGCTGTTAACCTGTTTGCTGGACTGTTATTGTGAACTGCTTGCTGTGTCTGTGGCTATTACTTCAGCTCAAGTTGCTTGCCTCTGTTCAGCTGCCTCATACTACAGTGAACTTACCTGTGCACCCGAGACTGGAATACCTGTTATCTGTAGTTCCACGCACGGTTCAGATACTCCTCACTTCGCTGCTACTTCTAGGCAACATTCTGCTGCATGTGTCTGTGTTCATTCAAGTCCTTGGATGTTGTTTAACGCTTACTACTCTGCTAGATAAGAATCACAGAGATTCCAGTAACCACCTGCTATGTTTAATCATCCCTATTATCGGATCAGCCAAGTTCTATATACTACTCTGTTTGGACTCTAGCTGTACCAGTGATTCACATTCATCTGCTGTGTGTTTCTCTATTGGATCCAAGTGTTCTTATTCATCACCTCTGCGTTGAACTGTTGTATTATTCATCTCATGCTGTTGCCAAGGGTTACCAACTATGAAGTAGCATATGTGATTTGTCTCTGCAATCTGACCAACTGCCGTGTGTTCATCTCTGCCGATATATATATATATTATCTCATTCCTGTTGTACCATCAGTCAATACACTACTTTGCAGCACTACTATCATCTCCTGTGTTATTATTATCAGTGATGCTTATGAGTCGTGAACTTTTAAACCTGTGAATATCATTGTGTTCTACCTCCACCATCCTCTACTAATACTAGTCTGGGAGACCGCGACCTGCGGAATAGGAGCAGCAGAGACCATATTCCCTTGCGGGGATCCCTGGTGATAACCTCCTATCCGTTAGACTCCGCACTCCTGGGCAAAGTTCCCTATAGTAGAGGCAAGGGATCTACTAAAATCTTTCAGAGCCATGACAATTCCAATCATGATATTATTAGTTTGAATCACTTTCCACAGCGCAGTCTTTCTTTTGAGCATTATGTAAAATTTACTTGATTTAAAAAAAACAAATAAGATTCATCTTGCGTTCATATAGTTCTATATATTTTTATTTTTCTACATTTACAATTTCTCTTTTTTTGAAGTTTGAATTATATATTATTTAACTTATTATATATGTTCATCTCCAAAATAATTGGAAATTAATATTTTTTTCAGAAAATCTTTGTTAGATTTTAACTAAAAATGTTTTTGTTATACTAATATTACTATTCACTTGATGATTCAAATAGAAATATATTTTTACAACTAAACAAATCATTGCTTCTTATACATACTAAAAATCAAGGATTAGAATTCATATTAAACAAATAAAAAGCAGATAAAAATGCAAAGAAGAATAAAGAAATTGAATAATAAAAAAATAGTTTCTCTAATTATTTAGTTAGCATAATAATAATTGTGGAGAAAATATGAGGTGAAAAAAAGCTGTACAGTATGAAGACAAAATAAGTCATTTGGAAATGATGATTTTCTATTTCAAGGAACCTTGAATAGAAATGTGATATTAAGCTGATGATTGCAGAAAAGTTATTATTTAAGCAGGAAAAAATCTTAAATTTTCTTATTTTGAACTTTATTTAGTCCAGAAAAGGTCTCCTGTACTTATAAGTCATTTTTTGGAATAAGGTCTAAAAAACAACTGCTGGCAACCACATACTTTTCTCAAAGGTCGGAACGTGAATGTCGCACAAGTTTGTGAACTATTTCAGCCTCTACATCCAATTCCCAAAGGCTGAAAAAAAAGTGATGTACACCTTGAGGGGGGTGTTTTTTTAGGGTAGGGCTCCCTTCTATTTAGATGGAGCTTAGTAATTATATGTAAGGCTGAGAATTATAGTTTACGGTATTTTTTTTTTTTTTATTGTCAAAAGTTTTATTATTTACTGTTTTATTTATATAAGAAAGCACAGAAAATTGTATTTATGCATATTTGCTTCTTAAAAAAATCATGTCATGTTTCATTTTACACAGCAATTTAAAAAACTCAGACATACAATCTGCTCTATCTGTACCTCATATATACGTGAAAGTCTTGCAAACTTCATATTTTTTATTGAATCAAAAATTGCTTGGGGTAATAAAAGCTATGACTGAAGAAATGTTTCCAGGAGCAAGACCTTATTTGTTCTAAACATATTACTGTGTTATTTAATTATATTGCTGTAAACTGGTGTTAATGACATTCAATCAAGATAAATGAGCATGGTCTGTTTAAACTATATAAAACATACTACATTATTGTGAAACCTTTGTGACTAATATATGTGCACACAATGTGACCATTGGCAACAAAGAACTATACTGTATTTACTACAGTATTTGTATTACTGAGCTAAATAGTAAATCCAAAATCAAATAAGTGTTTATACCTAATATAATCTATCCAGCAAGTTATCAAATATGGTGGCTTTCAGCAAAAAGCTGACATAATCTATTTAGGGGTTGGAGTCATACAGGAATTGGGAAGGAGATTCCTGCACCCAATTCACCAACCCGCATGTGGATCGTATACTTCCGCTGAGACATGCACTGCCTTGTAGAGTAGCAAGTCACCTGGATCCGCCGTGGAAGCGCTCCCTACTGCTCTCTTGGTCACCTGAGACCCCACCATCTCTGGCACTGCTTACGGGACTGCCAGCACTACCAACTTTGCCCCTTATTCTGATCTCAAATCAGCAAATTCTTAAGCATTAACCTGGAGTGGGACTGCTACTGTTTTTTCTCTGAATGGACCTCTCCAAGTGAACTCTACTGTCATATTTTACTGCCTATGACACTGTGACGCACAGACCTTCCTACTCAGAATTTCTCCTGTTCCCGCCTCTGTCACTTCCACCCATGCCGAAAAACAAATCTCACACGAAGGGTATTCTCCAGTACTACCCCAACAGATTGGACCCGCCGGACTATCCTCAGTCTGCCGTGGATTTTGATGATGATGAGTCAGTTCCTGTCATCAAAAAGACTTTCATTAATTTCCTTGATCCAGGGAATGAATGAACTTTGGTCATCCATCCGTTTATTTCTCTGGCACCAAAACTAGCAACTTGTGACTAAGTCTCTGGACAAAGCACGTAACCTCCTCTACAAGGTGATTATCACTTCTCTGTTTTCCCCTGCCTCTGATCGATGGACCAGTACTGCCCCTGACACATCCACGTCACAGGCGCAGAGGCCTCCAAAGAACGACTGGTCTACGATCCCAAAACTCTCTAAACCACGTCCTCCTAACCCTTATCCTACACTGCCCCATGACTCTGGGGCCACATAGGTTACAGGACCACGCCAGTGTGGTCTGATATGACCAAGGCCAGTGTTGGCTAACTTGTGACATTCCAGGTGTTGTGAAACTGCAAGTTCCAGCATGCATTGCCAATATATAGCAGCTTATTGCTGGAAGGGTACATCATCCACAATGACTTGACTAGAGGCTCCTACTGGGTCTGGGACTACTTCTGCCAGGAACAGGACAAATACAGCTTCGTCCCTTGCCTCAGCCTCGCTCCTGGTTTACTGGTTTTCCAGGTTTTCAGAGAACGCTTGAAAGTTTGTAGACCAGAGGAGAGTCTTATTGTGCGAGGGAGAGAATTCCATAGAGTGGGTGCAGCCTGAAAATAGTCCTGTAACCGGGAATGGGAGGATGTAATGAGGGTGGATGAGAGACACAGATCATGTGCAGAATGGAGTTGTCGAGTTGGGAGATATTTTGAGACAAGAAAGGAGATGTATGTTGGTGCAGCTTTGTTGATGGCCTTGTAAGTTAGTAAAAGTATTTTATATTGGATTCAGTAGAAAACAGGCAGCCAGTGTAGAGACATACACAGTGATTCAACAGAGGAATAACGATTTGCAAGGAAAAATTTTGCCGCAGCGTGCAAAATAGATTGTAGGAGTTTGAGTCTGTTTTTGGGAAGACCATATTGTTTACTGTGTGTTGGACTTCCCTGCCTTGCCCTTTCCTCCCCTCCCCCCTGGGTCTATTGTAATCTTGAGGCCACTTGGGAGCCTTCTCCCACCATTCTTTCCCCCTCTGATCTTTCTGTAGGTTGTTGCCTGGCTTTCGCCAGTCACGAGCCCCCAAAGAGCCCTAGGCTCTATGCTGGTCGTTCATTATCCACCAACCACTACCAACGTTATATACAGATGACCATTCTGCTTGGTCACCTTCTATCTCTCCCTGCCATCCCTTTCCTTTGCCCCCCTGGTCATCACTTTCAGTACTCTTTTCCTCATCTTTCTGACAATTTGGTCTGCTCTACATTACCTATTGACCTACTCATGACCTTAAATGTTGTCTTCTATAATGTTAAGGGCCTCAACTCCCACCAAAAGAGAGCCAAATTGCACTCTCTCTCCAAGCTCTGAAGGTTGACTGAGTCTTCCTCCAGGAGACTCACCTCGTTAAACATCTTCACCGTGAACACAGATCCAAAATATACCTCTTGATTGATCTTGCCTGTGACCTCAGAAAGAAAAAGCATGGTGTTGCTATTCTCTTTGCATGCCACCTCATCTCTAACCACCTAGACACCTGTGTAGACAAAGAGGACAGAATTTTTATTACCTAAAATAACCTTCCCTGCACCTTTGTCAACCTGTAAACCCTAAATTTAGCTCAGCCTAAAGTTTTCCAAAAATTAGGCTCCTTGTTAGCACATGTTTGGTAAGGTGAACTGATTTTTTTTTGGCTCCCTTTTCCCCAGTCTTGATCTGCTTTCCCTGATGCTGCCTAGTCCGTCTGAAGAGGCTCCCAAAGTTCTAGAGCATTGCATGCACTCCTAAAACTCCATAACCTATATGATTTGTGGAAAATCTCTTAAGGCTTTGGTTAGGGATTACACCTTCTCCCTTGTCCACTCCACATATTCCAGAATTGACATGATCCTGTTTAGCAATGATCTCGCCCTTAAACTCATCTGCTCCCGTCTCTACCCTACAGCCTGGCTGGATCATGCTCCAATCTCAACATCCCTCTCTTTCTTGGCCCTCAGAACCCCCAAAGCAACTTGGAGAATCAATGAGTTTCTACTACATGACAAGGAGACAGTCTCCCATTTAAAATCTCTCTATTTCTCCAATGACCCTCGGATGCTCGTAAGGCAGTTCTCCAAGGTCATCATCAACCTAGCTACTAAATAAAAAAAGTATAGCCTGGACCAAACCAAATGGCTGACAGACTCACTATAGGTCTTAGAGTTGCAGCATAAATCTACCCCTGATCACACTATTCTCCAACAGGTCAGCTCTATCAAAGGTGAACTTAATCTTCTCTCCCACCCAGCAGCTACAAAAGCTGAAGTGGTTGAATCAATGTTACCATGAGAAAGGTGATAATGCATTAGACTTTTGGCCACCAATCTTTGCGCTAAAGTAGCTGCCCAGAATCTCCTGGCTATCAGAGACTTCAATGTGGTTCTGTAGTATGCTCCCCAATGGATCCGCAATGAATTCCAAGCTTACTACACTAATCTTTGCAACCTCACTTAACCTTCCGGTGCCTCAGCCAAGCGACAGCAAGCCAAGTTTATTGAGGATTTGCTTGCTGGTACTAAGCTCCCCAAATTATCTAAACTCGGTGCTGAAATTTCTTCCAAAGAAATTGAGCAAGTCATGAACTCCAAGAAGTCAGATAAAGCCCCTGGACTGGATGGCTTTACGGCTGTTTATTATAAAACATTTACTGCTGCCTTGCCTCCCCATCCGCACACCCTCTTCAATTCCATAATCAAGGAGACTCGGTTACCCACAAGGAAGGCAAGAACATCTATAATTGTGCTAGCTACTGCCCTCTCTCGCTCCTTAATAACAATGTGAAATTGTATGCCAAAATTCGTGCAGATTGACCTAATCCAGTGGTTCCCAAACTTTTGCAGTTGGCGGCACCCTTAGAGTCTCCATAATTTTTTCAAGGCACCCCTCCAAAATAATTACTGAGCAGTCCTGTTTTAGAAGTAGTTGGGTCAAAAAACTGTAATAAGTATTTAGGTCTGGACAGAAATTCTTATTTAGTTGTATGCAAAAATGCCCAGACACTCTGCCCCCTCTGCATCTAGACACTCTGCCCCCAGGCACTCTGCCCCCTCTGCATCCAGACACACTGCCCCCTCTGCATCCAGACAAACTGCCCCCTCTGCATCCAGACACATTGCCACCTATCACGCTGCCCCCTCTCATGCTGTCCCCTCTGCCCTCTCATGCTGTCCCCCTCCTCTGCCCTCTCTCACGCTGTCCCCCTCCTCTGCCCTCTCTCATGCTGTCCCCCTCCTCTCTCACTCTGTCCCCCTCCTCTGCCCTATCTCACGCTGTCCCCCTCCTCTGCCCTCTCTCATGCTGTCCCCCTCCTCTCTCACTCTGTCCCCCTCCTCTGCCCTATCTCACGCTGTCCCTCTCCTCTGTCCTCTCTCACGCTGTCC
The DNA here is from genome assembly GCF_038048845.1 of Mixophyes fleayi. Taxonomy (NCBI): domain Eukaryota; kingdom Metazoa; phylum Chordata; class Amphibia; order Anura; family Limnodynastidae; genus Mixophyes; species Mixophyes fleayi. Next base: position 154,624,178 of record NC_134404.1, read on the forward strand.
CCCTCCTCTGTCATGCTGTCCCCCTCCTCTCTCATGCTGTCCCCCTCCTTTGTCATGCTGTCCCCCTCCTCTCTCACTCTGTCCCCCTCCTCTGCCCTCTCACGCTGTCCCCTCCTCTCTCACTCTGTCCCCCTCCTCTCACACTGTCCCCCTCCTCTCTCACTCTGTCCCCCTCCTCTGCCCTATCTCACGCTGTCCCCCTCCTCTCTCACTCTGTCCCCCTCCTCTGCCCTATCTCACGCTGTCCCCCTCCTCTGCCCTCTCTCACGCTGTCCCCCTCCTCTGTCATGCTGTCCCCCTTCTCTCTCACTCTGTCCCCCTCCTGTCATGCTGTCCCCCTCCTCTCTCACGCTGTCCCCCTCCTCTGCCCTCTCTCACACTGTCCCCCTCCTCTCTCACTCTGTCCCCCTCCTCTGCCCTATCTCACGCTGTCCCCCTCCTCTCTCACTCTGTCCCCCTCCTCTGCCCTATCTCACGCTGTCCCTCTCCTCTGTCCTCTCTCATGCTGTCCCCCTCCTCTCTCACTCTGTCCCCCTCCTCTGCCTTTTCTCACGCTGTCCCTCTCCTCTGTCCTCTCTCACACTGTCCCCCTCCTCTGTCATGCTGTCCCCCTCCTCTCTCACGCTGTCCCCCTCCTCTGTCATGCTGTCCCCCTCCTCTCTCACTCTGTCTCCCTCCTCTGCCCTCTCACGCTGTCCCCTCCTCTCTCACTCTGTCCCCCTCCTCTCACACTGTCCCCCTCCTCTCTCACTCTGTCCCCCTCCTCTGCCCTATCTCACGCTGTCCCCCTCCTCTCTCACTCTGTCCCCCTCCTCTGCCCTATCTCATGCTGTCCCCCTCCTCTGCCCTCTCTCACGCTGTCCCCCTCCTCTGTCATGCTGTCCCCCTTCTCTCTAACTCTGTCCCTCTCCTCTCTCACGCTGTCCCCCTCCTCTCTCACGCTGTCCCCCTCCTCTGCCCTCTCTCATGCTGTCCCCCTCCTCTCTCACTCTGTCCCCCTCCTCTGCCCTATCTCACGCTGTCCCCCTCCTCTCTCATTCTGTCCCCCTCCTCTGCCCTATCTCACGCTGTCCCCCTCCTCTGCCCTCTCTCACGCTGTCCCCCTCCTCTGTCATGCTGTCCCCCTCCTCTCTCACGCTGTCCCCCTCCTCTGTCATGCTGTCCCCCTCCTCTCTCACTCTGTCCCCCTCCTCTGCCCTCTCTCACGCTGTCCCCCTCCTCTCTCACTCTGTCCCCCTCCTCTGCCCTCTCTCACGCTGTCCCCCTCCTGTCATGCTGTTCCCCCTCCTCTCTCACGCTGTCCCCCTCCTCTGCCCTCTCTCATGCTGTCCCCCTCCTCTGCCACACTGTCCCCCTCCTCTCACTGTCCCCCTCCTCTGCCCTCTCTCACCCTCCTCTGTCACGCTGTCCCCCTCCTCTGTCACGCTGTCCCCCTCCTCTCTCAAGCTGTCCCCCTCCTCTGTCCTCTCTCACGCTTTCCCCCTCCTCTGTCACGCTGTCCCCCTCCTCTCTCATGCTGTCCCCCTCCTCTGCCACGCTGTCCTTCTCCTCTGCCCTCTCTTACACTCCCTCTCACTCTGCCCCCTCTGCCACGCGCCAGCCATAGAAAAAGCAAAGAACACAAAAACTTACCAATCCGGGGGCGCCGGGAGCCAGCATCCTCCTCTCTTACACAGCTTGTCACTGAATGTCAGTGACAAGCTGCGTAAGAGAGGAGGATGCTGGGTCCCGCCGCCGCACGGAATGGTAATTTTTTGTGTTCTTTGTTTTTTCTATGGCTGGCCAATGGCACCCCAGTGACAGCGCCGCAGCACCCCTGGGAGCCATGGCGCACACTTTGGGAACCGCCGACCTAATCTAGTACTTCTCTCCTTAGTCCATTATGATTAGGTAGGACTTGTCCAGGGCCGTCAGGCAAGGGATAACACGTGTAGAGCCGTCTGATATCACTCAGATACCATTTACATCAATAATAGCACATGCTAGGGCTGCCCCCTCTGCCCCCTGATCTTTGCACTATTCATAGAGCCCCTGGCAGCGACTATCCGTCGTACCCTGACATAAAGGGTGTGCAGAGAGGGTACCTTAAGAACAAATTATCTCTTTTTGCGATGATGATGATCCTTTTGACCCTCCAGCAGTGTAGAAATTTTCTCCCCAGCCTGTTCCAGATTCTGGCTCTTTATAGCAGTTTCTCTGGCTACAAAATTAATATTTCAAAATCCAAAGTTATTGTCATGAGCCGCGGTGGTACGCCACATCCTGGCGTGATCTAGCAGCCGGGCGCGTGCTCTATTTCTATGCTCTGGTTTTATTCTTTGGGATTATCCTTGTTGCATAGATGCAGGAGGGTGTAGTGACATCCTCCAACACCAGGGGGAGCCCCTATATGATTTAAACTGGTTCACTTTTATTTTTATACATGCTTCCTGGTTATCTTATTACCTATGCTAGTTCCCAGCTAGTAATTAATTAGCAGCCTCCTGAGGCTCATTGTCAGCCCTGTCCTCCTCCTTTCTGATTTGTCCATCATAGTATTTAAGGCAGTGAGGACTGGGCCTCACTGCTGGTTATAGTTCCTGCTCTGTGCATACTTACCTGCTCCCTGCTCAGTTCCCCTTCTCTGCCTTTGGATTGATCTTGCTGTGTATGACCTTGGACCGTGTACTGGACTCTGCTGTATTGCCTGTGACCTCGATCTCTGCCTGTTTCCTGGATTTGTTGTTTGCCGCCAGCCCTGACCTTTTTGCCTGGACTTCACCACCGCTGTATTCTATTTCACAATATCCCTGGGTTCTCCCCAGTCAGTACACATCTCACGACCCTCTGTCTGTCTGCAGCCAAGTCTGTCCCCACCTCTAGGGGCTCCAGTGAACACCAGACTTTCGGAGCAGATTCCGGGTTTTGTTGTACTGGCTGGAGGTGTTCCTGACATTATAACCAGCCGACATACTTGGGATTTACTCCCATGGATCCTACTCCTCCTTCCCTTGCTCAAGTGCTGGCTAATCAACTGCAGGCTCAATTTCAGATTGTTCAAGACATTTCTACCAGATTGTCCGTACAGGAACAAGCCTCCAGGATTATCTCTTCTCAGGAGGTTAAAGTTCAAGAACCCAAGCTTCATCTGCCAGACAGATTTTCTGGCAACCGAAGGGATTTCCACAACTTCAGGGAAAGTTGCAAATTATATTTCAAGCTACGTCCACTGTCTTCTGGTTCGGAACAGCAGCGAGTGGGTATTGTTATATCACTGTTGCAAGGAGATCCACAAACCTGGGCATTTGGATTGTGCCCTGACAGTCCGGAATTGTTATCTGTAGATTCCTTTTTCCAAGCCTTGGGTCTCCTGTATGACGATCCTGACAAAGTCGCTACTGCTGAGTCTAGACTTAGATCTTTGAAACAGGGGCGTCGTTCTGCTGAAGAATATTGTACTGAATTTCGCAGGTGGGCCTCAGATTGCGAATGGAATAATCCAGCTCTCTGCAGTCAGTTTCGGTTGGGCCTTACAGAACTAATAAAGGACATATTGGTGCAATATCCAGCTCCTGATTCTCTGGAGTCCTTTATGTGTTTGGCAATTCGCATTGATCGGCGAATAAATGAAAGAAGACTGGAAAAGGAATTTCATCCGCAGAACTTTTTCCCTATCTCCAACTCAGTTAATACCGGGGATACTAGAAAAGTTCATTTAGGCGTTTACCTTGTACAGAATAAAAATTCCCTCCAGTTACCTACCCAGATTTCCCTGGTCTCTGGCAGTGTTGATGTCCTAGCTTTCGTGGACAGCGGAGCAGCTGGAAATTTTCTGGATATTTCTCTGGCTCGGCGGTTTGCAGTTCCTACCCAACCATTAAAAGTCCCAGTATCTATTTGTGGTTTGGATGGCCACCTAATTAAGGGCGGAAGCGTGCTAGAGAGTACCAGCTCTCTTACCCTGACAGTGGGAGCACTCCATAAGGAAATGCTGTCATTCTACCTTATCCATTCGCCCACATACCCTGTGGTTCTGGGGTACCCTTGGCTTAGCAAGCACAACCCAGTCCTTGATTGGTCCACAGGAGAACTGGTGGCATGGGGGAAAAACTGCCAGGGGACATGCCTAGCAACACCCGTTAAGGTTGCTACTGCTTCAGTCGAACCAGGTCTCACACTCCCGCTGCAATATCAAGATTTTGCTGATGTTTTCTCCAAGCAAGCTGCAGATACATTACCACCACATCGCCCGTATGATTGCACTAATGATATTCAGCCTGGGAGTAAATTTCCTAAGACTCGTTTATATTCTCTTTCCGTGGAAGAGACCAAAGCCATGGAGAACTATATTTCTGAGGACCTGAAATCAGACCTTCTCGTTCACCCCAGGGTGCCGGATTTTTCTTTGTAAAAAAGAAAGACGGAGATTTACGACCATGCATTGATTACAGAGGTCTGAATCAGATCACCATTAAAAACAAATATCCTCTGCCACTGATTTCTCAGTTGTTTGACCAGTTAAGAGGTGCTTCGGTATTTTCTAAAATTGATTTACGTGGAGCGTACAATTTGATACGCATACGGAAGGGCGATGAATGGAAGACCGCTTTTAACACTCATTCTGGACATTACGAGTATTGTGTTATGCGGTTTGGTCTTTCTAATGCGCCAGCTGTGTTCCAGGATTTGATCAATGATGTACTACGGGATTATCTGGGTAAATTTGTCATTGTGTATCTGGATGACATCTTGATCTATTCCTCGTCCTTGCCCCAACCCCGGGAACAAGTCCATTTGGTACTGCAGAAACTTAGAGACAATCATCTATTTGCCAAATTAGGGAAATGCGAGTTTGAATTCTCCACTGTGGCATTCTTGGGGTATTTCATTTCTGCCAACGGATTTACGATGGATCCAGCCAAAGTCCGAGCCATCACTGATTGGAGCCTTCCCAGTAACCTAAAAGCCATCCAAAGGTTTCTTGGGTTTGCTAATTACTACAGAAGATTCATTCGTAATTTCTCGGTAATTGTGGCACCTATCACTCAATTAACTAAGAAAGGAGCTGATCCAGCAGTATGTCCGCCAGAAGCTGTCAAAGCATTTGATACCCTAAAAAAGGCCTTTGTTTCTGCTCCTATCCTCAAACATCCTGATACAGAGCTACCTTTCATTTTTTGAAGTGGATGCTTCTGAGGTTGGGGTGGGGGCAGTTCTGTCACAAGTGTCCAGTTCTGATGAAAAGTTACACCCATGCGCATTCTTTTCTAAGAAATTCTCAGCAGCAGAGATAAATTATGATGTGGGAAATCGGGAGTTACTGGCCATTAAATGGGCATTCGAAGAATGGAGACATTGGCTGGAGGGTGCTAAGCATAACATCACGGTGTACACGGATCACAAGAATCTCCAATACATTGAGACTGCTTAGAGGTTGAATCCCAGACAGGCACGCTGGGCTCTTTTCTTCTCTCGATTTAATTTTGTGATCACATATCGCCCTGGTTCTAAGAATTTAAAGGCGGATGCCTTATCCAGAAGTTTTTTACAGAAACATGAGGATCCCCTTTATAACACTCCTATCATACCTTCTCAAACCATTGTTTCAGGGCTAACTCAGGGTTTGGCAACCCAGTTACAGGCAGTTCAGGACAGGGCACCAGCTACCATGCCTCCCAATTTGTTGTTTGTGCCAGCTGGTCTGAGACAGTCTGTCTTGTCTGAGGTCCATGACAGCAAACTATCTGGACACCCAGGTATCACCAAGACTATGAAATTACTCTCTCGTTCTGTTTGGTGGCCTTCTACGAAGATAGACATTAGAGACTTTGTACAGTCCTGCGAGATTTGTTCCAGGGTGAAAACACCCAGAGATTTGCCCATGGGACAGATGATGCCTTTACCCGTGCCCAGTGTTCCATGGACCCACATCTCCATGGATTTTATTACAGATTTGCCTTTGTCTACAGGGTGTAATTGCATTTGGGTGATAGTCGATCGCTTTAGTAAGATGGCTCATTTTGTTCCTTTACCTAAGCTACCATCTGCTAAGTCTTTGGCTCCTCTGTTTATTCAAAATGTTTTCAGACTACATGGAATACCCACTAATATTGTATCAGATAGAGGTACTCAATTTGTGGCCCAGTTCTGGAAATCATTTTGTGCCTTGCTTGACATTCAACTAAGTTTTTCATCAGGCTATCACCCACAAACTAATGGACAGACGGAAAGGGTAAACCAGTCTTTGGAACAGTATTTAAGATGCTACATTTCTGAATTACATGACAACTGGGTAGAATACCTGCCATGGGTGGAATTTGCCTACAATAATTCACCACACTCTTCCTCTGGTTATGCCCCATTTTTCTGCATTTATGGGAGACATCCCAAGTCTGTTTCATTTTCTGACATCATCCCACCCACCCACCCTGAGATCGGACACATTGCTCATTCTCTGAAGAGAATTTGGAAAAAGATAAACTTATCTTTGAAGCAAGCTGCGTCTCGAGCCAAGTTATTTAAGGATCGCTTCAGACGTCCTTGTAAGTTCAAGGAGGGGGACAGAGTATGGCTCTCCACTAACAACATCAAGCTCCGCCAGCCTTCCTTAAGTTCGGACCAAGATACATTGGTCCATTTAAGATAATCAGGAAGATTTACCCTGTGGCTTTTCAGTTGGATCTGCCCAACTCTTTAAGGATACCCCGTACGTTCCATGCATCCTTATTGAAGCCAGCTCTTACTTCCCGGAGGTTTCCCAGGAAACAGCCAAGCAAACCTGCCCCAGTGATAGTGGATGGTCACACAGAATTTGTGATCGAAAAGATTCTTGATTCCAAATGGGTACAACGCCAACTCCACTATCTGGTTCACTGGAAGGGCTATGGCCCTGAGGAAAGATCATGGATACCTGCCAGGAACGTGCATGCCAATGAGTTAAGAAGAGCTTTTCATCAATAGTTTCCAGATAAGCCTAGATTAAGGGGTTCCTTAACCCCTCCTCAAGGGGGGGGGTACTGTCATGAGCCGCGGTGGTACGCCACATCCTGGCGTGATCTAGCAGCCGGGCGCGTGCTTTATTTCTATGCTCTGGTTTTATTCTTTGGGATTATCCTTGTTGCATAGATGCAGGAGGGTGTAGTGACATCCTCCAACACCAGGGGGAGCTCCTATATGATTTAAACTGGTTCACTTTTATTTTTATACATGCTTCTTTGGTTATCTTATTACCTATGCTAGTTCCCAGCTAGTAATTAATTAGCAGCCTCCTGAGGCTCATTGTCAGCCCTGTCCTCCTCCTTTCTGATTTGTCCATCATAGTATTTAAGGCAGTGAGGACTGGGCTTCACTGCTGGTTATAGTTCCTGCTCTGTGCATACTTACCTGCTCCCTGCTCAGTTCCCCTTCTCTGCCTTTGGATTGATCTTGCTGTGTATGACCTTGGACTGTGTACTGGACTCTGCTGTATTGCCTGTGACCTCGATCTCTGCCTGTTTCCTGGATTTGTTGTTTGCCGCCAGCCCTGACCTTTTTGCCTGGACTTCACCACCGCTGTATGCTATTTCTCAATATCCCTGGGTTCTCCCCAGTCAGTACACATCTCACGACCCTCTGTCTGTCTGCAGCCAAGTCTGTCCCCACCACTAGGGGCTCCAGTGAACACCAGACTTTCGGAGCAGATTCCAGGTTTTGTTGTACTGGCTGGAGCGGTTCCTGACAGTTATGCTAGTTTAATCTACCTATCAGTTTCTCACCTCCCAATTCAATTGTACAACAAAAATAAGTTTAAATACCTTGGTGTTTATATCACCATATCCTATGGATCCTTATACCAGGAGAACTATCTCAGTCTCTTTGCCAGAATTAAATAAGAGCTGTTCTATTGGCGCTCCCTCATCATTTTGTGGCTGGGCAGGATCATTGCCCTAAAGATGGATATCCTTACCAAACCCCTTTACCACTTCCAAAACTTTCTCCCCAAGCTCCCTCTATCCAAACTTGCTTCCATCCAGAAATGCCTATCGAGGTTCTTGTGGAATGGTAGATATCACAGGATCAAATTAGACCTCTTGCTGCTGTCCACTGCTTAACTGCCAAGACCAGGAAACAACTATGAGATACCCACCAATCACACTTTGGTTCATAGCCCATATGGAAAAGATTACCTCCATGACAAAGACAAATTTTTAACAGATATGAGCACCCTGACTCGACCTTCCCCCCCACCTTTCTATACTGCATCTCCCTCTGCCCTATATTCGGATTCCCTCCAACCCATTCTCTAGATTGAGCGCTTCACTGCACACACCTCTATTTGTGGTCTTGCACTCTATCCGTGACGACCAACTTCCCCCTTCTCTTCCCGCCCCAACCTGCAAAAATGAAAATGTGGTATCCCGTCTTTCAACATATTTCTGGTTTACCATTTCATGTACTGTGTTTTCTACTGGATTGTCCGCTTTTTGCGACTTCTTTGTTTATCTTTATATACCCCATGTTTGGTTCTTCTACATAAGTTAGGCACTGCCATTAATCCTGCTTTGCTTTTTTTTTTTTTTTTTTTAGGTCTCTCCAGTGTTGTGAAGGAGATACTGTGATGTTTACCAACCCATTTAAATGGATAGATCATGAAGCATGTTGTATTGGATAAAAGATCTGAGGGAGAAATATAATTTTAATGATGGCTATTCTACAAGTAGGAATCAAAATTAATGGTCACCAGATGCAATCTTAGATTTCATTTTGTGTATTAATGGTATAATATTATTATTCCAAGGTATTTAAGGGAGTAGGACCAAATCAGTGGATATTCTATGGACACTAGTCTAGGAGAAAACACATGTATCAGGAAAATAAATTAAATATTCCATTTGATTTTTAAACGTGTGTTCCAACTGTGGCTCAGTGCCTAGCACTTCTGCCTAACAGCGCTGGGGTCATGAGTTCGATTCCTGGCCATGGCCTTCATCTGTGTGGAATTTGTATGTTCTCCCTGTGTTTGCGTGCTTTTCCTCTGGGTGCTCCGGTTTCCTCCCGCACTCCAAAAGACATACTAGTAGGTTAATTGGCTGCTATTAAATTAACCCTAGTGTATGTTGGGGAATTTAGACAGTAAACTTCAATGGGGCAGGGACTGTTGTGAGTGACTTCTCTTTAGAGCGCTGCGGAATTAGTGGTGCTATATAAATAATTGATGATCTAGTGATTCACTGGGCTCATTTAAGAATAGGATGGTGCCATTTATGTTCTTATTGCTTCTAATGCTAATTACTAATTGCTGCTAAACAAAAATTGCTGGAGATAGCGGGAACCCCTGTTTAGTAAGACAAAGCATAGCTATTGTCAAGTACCGGACCCTCCATCTAAATTACTGGGGTCTGGTGCGCAAGGCAGGCCTCCTCCGCCAGGCCTCTCACTGGCAGTGACAGGGCCTCAGTCTTCTCATGACTGCCGCCATCTTGAACTGCAGGAGTGCGCATGTTCACTCCTGTCTGTCTCCTATTCCCCTGCTTTGGTTTATTGGTTTCCACTCCCATATCCTGGTTTTTATTTAAAGCACCTGTTCTGGCAATATGATGCCAGATCTTCATGTCCTGTTAGCCTGCTACTGTTGGTTTGTTTGGCTCCTGTTTCCCTGTGATTCCCTTGTGGTCTCCTATGCTTCTTGGCTATTCCTGGTGTCCAGTATCCTAAGCCTTTCAGCTATTCTGGTATCCAGTATTCTGTATCCTAAACTACTCTTCAGTTCCTTGCTTCCCATATTCTGACCTGCTCTGCTCCCCCGATAACTCCTTTTGCAGGTGAACAGCCATCACACCTGTCAATTTCTCCTGGTACCCAAAAAGAGAACCGCAACCTGAGTGGTGCTAGCAGCAAAGACCAAACCTCCTTGCGGGGATTCCTGGCAAAGACTTTTGCTACATTAGACGATAAGCCTCTGTGGTGGGTGAAGCTAAATGGGTAAGATTGTGAGAATCCTACCATTTCTGTGCGCATTGTGACAGCCATCTACCAGTACCATCACCACAACATTTTGATCCATTTGAGAAATGTGGGCTGAAAGCCAAATTTAATCAAACAAATGTTCAACGACAACTATTGTAAAAGTCTGTTCTCTGCACTTGTATGCATTCAAAGATGAAAAAAACATTTTTATTGAGATTTTTTCACATACATTTTTAATGTGAATTACATGGTCATGGCTGGGTTAACACATAACTGCTTATAGGTAAAACCACAATGTATGAATGAGCCCTTAGAGAAGACGACATTACATGAATGAAGCTTGCAGTCAAAAACATTTTTGGGGATCAATTTAGCCAAGCTTTCAAATGATAACAAGCAAAAAAAAAAAAAAATATCAAGATTTTATTTTTCATTTTCTACAGACAAATCATGTAAGCTGACAAAATTTTAAATCTATTTGCATCTAGTCAATGATTTTAGACTACATATGTACTTATAATTAGAATCACATTTTGTCATCATATTATGGGATTACATAGAAATATACGGCATGGCAGTAAGTTATTTTCAAAGAGATGTATCAACAGGCTCAGTTTTGTTTTCTCCAGTAGAAATGCCACATTGTAGTTGACCATCTTTAACTGCAGCCCATGACATCTGCTCAGTGGAGAACTTGGCTGTCCATTCACCGCTGTTGTTAACAAATATAACACCGCCATAGCCATCTACCCGGGTTTTCATGTAGTTTAGGCCTGCATCTGCAGCCTCTTCTGTAGACATTCCTGGAACAAAACATGGGTTACTTTAGGTCTTATTTCAGATTTCACACTTGGGCTACAGAAAAGTGGGGCAGCTATGAGCTACTGCTTTTTGTGCAGTTACCTTCAGCTATTTTCAGATATGTTACCCATAATGTTTTTTAAATAAGTATTGTTTCAGTATTATTATTGCTTTATTGATGAACAAAGAACAAAACATTTTTTTTAAATTGTGGTTGGTTTTGTATATACTGATCGTTTTGAAACAACAGAAGATGAAATTCAGTAATGACATTAAATTTGTTTCGATTAAATATTGCACATTTATCAAATGGTATAGTTGTTAGGCTGCTGGCCTGATCACCAACCCACAGAACTAGATGACGGAGGTTTCACCTTTAGCAGCTGCCTTTCCCTTAGAGCTTGATGCGCTCACCGGTACTCAGATGCCCCCAGGACTTGGCTCCAGATGTAGTGTAGGTTGGTAATGCAGGACCACAGCGGCAGGCCAGGAGACTGGTAGAAAGCAGCGGGTAGTCAAAACGATAGCCAAGGTCAAGAGTCACAGGCAAGCAGGGTAGTCAGTTAACACGTCAGAGGTCGGGGTCACGGGTAAGGTAGCAGGGTCCGAGGTACAGGCCAGAAGGGTCATGGTCACGAGAAAACAGTCAGAGTCAAAATCCAAGCAGGGGTAATACACGGGAGATCCAACAAAGTATCCACAGGACAGGAACAAGGAAACAGGAGCAGGTCAGCAAGACTGGGACAGCAAAGCTATAACCTAGCTTAAATACTTAGAGCAGCCAATGGGAACCTGTCACCAGCCCCCATTCAGGTGCAGGCTAATACAATTAAGAGAACTATTAAATCAACCCACAGCTGTGGAATGTACTGCGCATGCGCCTGGCTATTCAGCTTGCCGGAGCACATAGGTATTATTTTCGGCGTCCGGCCGTTGCCCTGGCAACGGTCAGCCCGAATCCCGTAAGCGACATCCCGGTCGTCATAGCGACGGCCAGGACGCCAGTAGGAGATACAGTGAGTCGCGGCGGAGCCCGCGGCCGCAGCGGCTGTCTAACAATAGTGGAAGGAATTTATTTTTGCTCTCTTGAAGATATAACCCCTGGTATACAGAGGTAGATGGATCATTTTTTTAAAAAAAATTCACTTCCTACAGCAGCAACCAGCCATTAACAAATAAAAGTGAGAGTAAATCTCTCTGCAGTATGCTTTGTGTCCATATGTTGTTACAAAAAACAAACTCAAAACATATATACTTGGTATATATAACACATATATTCAACTTCTTTAGGTTCTTAATGAACAGAACTAAAAATCTGTATTGAGTAAGAAACGTTGGATTTAATATCTCTGGCAAGATACTTACATTGATTTGGGAAGATGGCCTCACTAGCTGCATAACTAAAGCCACTTTGTTAATTATTGTTTTGTGCAGTTATGTCAAGTAGTAGTCATGGCTATTCTGTCACACATGCCAAACATAAGTGTCTTTCTTATTTTATGGATTGTGGTGTATATCAGCCTACTGACCTATAACACCCACAATAAAACATGGGTCACCAACTGGGTGAGGGTTGTTAAAGCCTTAATCTGGCAGATGAATCTGCCAGAATAAAATGTAATATATAGCTGCAATAAATTACAAAATTATACAAGTTCCCCTTTTTTGGGCATCACTATGGTTTACAATGGGACAAAAATATCACTTATGATTTACCTTTCTCCATGTAATGCAGGATAAGTCTAGCTAGTGTCACTTTCATAATGCTTTCTCCATGTCCTGTGGTCGAGATTGCACCTATATTGTTATCAGCATAACCGCCACAACCTGCACAAGAAAGGCACAAGTTTAAGTATCGTAATAAAACGGAGCAAATCATATCTTATTCTCCATTTTGTATTCATTAATGGAAGTTAAGTAAAAAAAATAGTTTTTTCATGTAGCACACAAATACTTGATAGCTTATTTGTACATTGAAATTTAAAGTTGATATTTGTGTGCTACAAGAAAAAACTGAAAGTATTTAACTTATGTGTAAAACAGAAAACTAATTTGCACCCCTTGTATTGTAACATGGTTTTGTCCAGGAGACTACTTACTCAATTTTTTTTACTTAACCCCCCATAATGAATCAGGCCCTTGATGACCAAACAGCAACAGTAATTTATTTTTTTCCATTCTGGGTTGTGGAACAGGTTTCTGGAGCAGAGATACCATACACATTATCACATATATATACATATATATTATATAATTTTTCATTAAACACTAAGTTTATTTGGCCTCATCCAAAGATCTCTAGCTTTTTCTGATGGTTAATACGGCAAATATACAGGTATGAACAGGATAATTGTTGACGATCATATTCAATAAAATGTTAAATATGCTTAATAGTTGCTCTAAAATCTATACAAATGTAATTTTAAATTACAGGTACTTAATAAGTCAGTAACTTTCCAGCAGACTGCATTTCAGGCATGCAATGTAATTAATGACCTAGTGGTCACGTTTGAAAATAAACTTTGTTTTTAACTAAAATGGCCGTGCTTTTTATTTTTAAGTCAGGTAAACATGTTTCTGATTTACTGGGTGATACATCTGGTCCTCAGAAACTTCTCATATTTCTATGCTGTCCTAGGTTATACAGGAGACATCACAAATATGAAAACCTGCCTCAGGGCTAAGATGACAGTCAATCACAAACACTGTTGATTGGGGGGTAGGGGTGCTTTTTCATTTTTGTAAACACTTTAAGTCATTAAACTTGTTCAGAACAAATTCCTCACCTAAACAGTCAGGATTGGCTAGAAGGAAGCATCCTGGGCTGAGATGCAGTCCAGCATGCGATGGCCGCTTTGAAGCTTATACAGACCGCTGTCTGAAAACAGAGCTCTTATCTAAACATTGTAATGTTTTGTATTCTTAATTAACATTAATTGTAAAACTCATATATTATAAAATAGTATACAGAGGGTCAAATGTACATTATTTTGTAAAAATCTAATTACTATGTACTTACTTAAAAAAATGAAAACAAATTGTTAATTCTAAAGTTAACTTTAACTAATCTTTAAATGACTTTGTTGCGTCTGCTTTTTGTTGGAAAGCATTTTAATATTTGGGCACAGGATGGAGGTCCGCTGTTTCAGCTGATCCTCTAGATGGGTATTCATCATTTGTGACCTTAAGTGCTTCTTGATTTCGGTTAGGTAGGAGAATGTAGATTCACAGCAATAAGTGGTTGAAAGGCAAGAAGTATTTTTTGGGTCTATTGCCGAAGGTGTGGGTATTCTACTGCATTTTTCCATATTTCAGCTGGATCTTTCTTAGCATGAAATAATGACTTTAGAATGTCATTTACTAAGAGCTCAATCAATTCCATCTGTAGTTCTTTAGGTGCCTTGCTGACATCAAATAGGTGATGCTAATTTGAGCGTGATGTCACAATTCTCAAAGTCAGTGAACCAAATCTCCAATTAATACGTTTTTTAACAGCTGCGTATTCTGCAAATGATCATCCTGCTCATCAATGACCTTTGTTAGCTGGGGAAACTGTTCATCCTAAATTACCTTTTGAAGAAGTGTTTTGAAAAAAGATAGCTTTTTTCGAAATGCTTGGATATTATTGCCACATATAAATTTAGCGAGCTGCAGATTTGAAGAAGTGGGGATGTTGCCTACAGCAACCAGATTCTAGTTATCTTTTATTTAGTACATTCTACAAAATGACAGCTAGAATCTGATTGGCTGCTATAGGCAACATCTCCACTTTTTCAAACCCGCAGCTTGATAAATTTAACCCATAGACTTAGTTTTACCTTGCAAAGAAATATTCAAGTCTTTTTTATTTTACATGATATCGCACAGCAATGTGAATTGTAATTCAATTGAAAGATTGAAAATTATCACAGAGATAACATTTTGGCTAGCACCTGTCCCTGCGATAGCCAACGCACTTTCACAAATCCACACTGAACACTTCATCGTCCAACTTTAGCATGTTACAAAACAGACAATGTCATGTTGTATTTGCACGAATATAGTTAACAATACTTATAACTTGTTGCAAAGTGTCACTTAAAATAGTATCTTTAGCACAGAGATTTTACTGATGCAAGATACAATGAAAAGAAATCAGAGCATCTGGAACGGTTAATACATTTGTTATGCATGACCCATAATCATATATTCTCACACTATAAATGCCAAATATCTCAAATAGAAACTTCTAACATTTATTCTCATATTATTTAATTTCACTTATCTTAGTCAAAGTCCAAAATGTGTAGTGTAAACATCATGCATTGCAACAGCAATAAACCCTTCATGTTTTACGGTCATATGCAAGGTGCGCCATCTGTACATAGACTCACTAAATTTACCAAATTCAGTCCTACTTCCCGACACCTATCTTGAAAGTTGTTGAAGATATCTATTCCCTGTGTTCTGCTCACAAGAGAGCAGAAAGCGAGAAACTCTTCGTAGCAAAGAAAATCTTCTGTTATGAGGTATAAAACCTGCACCAAGTCAGTAGTATCAGTTGATTCATTCAAAGCGATTAGATATAGATATAGATTTTCCTTTTTGAGCATTGCATGAAGTTGTTCTGTTATGTTGAAGGCTAATTCATGCTACCAATCAGTTATGGTTCTCCTTGAAAGAGGCAGTTGTTTGTACTTTGAAACGTTATCAGGGTCTAAGCATCCTACAACTTCGACAATGCATTTTTACACAATTTCTATATCAATGCATGGCTCCCCCCACCCCCTCCCCTGGCACTGCAGGAGCTGACAACAAAATGGCACATGGTCAGCCATCTTAACACTATAGCTATACTGGTCAATTATAATGCTATCTCAAAAACATACAATTCCTATTTATGAAACAAGGTCACATATTAATCATGCAATCTCCATTATTAAAAACTACAATTCTCATTCGGGAACATCACATTGTCTTACAAACTCAATTCATAAATTTTGCAGCTCTATTACAAGACATGCAGTTACACATTTATATCACCTTCCATTCAAATACACTATAATCCATTTTCACATACTAGCTAATCCCTAATATAAATGGCCTGCCAGGCCACCTCTCACATGCACAAACCTTCATTCCATTCAGCTTACAGTTTCCATCAGCTGAGAGCTGTGTGTCTTCTTAGAGTGGGAACTGACGGCAAAGAAATCTCCTAAGTCTTACATTACATAATATCAATCCTCTCTTTGGGGTGGAGCCAACCATACACAGGAAGTGTCTCCCAGCATTTGATATGCAAATCTGAGCTGCTTCTCAGGCACACACAATTTTTACCAGTCTCATGCTATATGATGTAGGGGAGAGAACTTGCTTTTTTTTTTTCACTAAACTTGGCTAAAAGTGAATTGAATATATTAGAAAACTGAATATCTTTATCAAATCCTCAAAAACACCCTTTAATCATCTACAAATAATGAAAAGAAAAAAGGAACTGAATATATTACACTCAAAGCCACTTAAAAAATATTGTTTAATTATTTATAATTTCATGTAATAACTTTAATAAGATTTTACACAAAAAAAACCCAAAAACATCAGTATACACACACAAACACATATAATCATAAAATTATATAGTGTAACAAAGGGAGGCATTTAGCTGGCAATATGCAGAGAAAGCATGGAAGTAGAGTAAAACATTTGTGCAGTAATGCACCTAGATTGATTATAAAGACTTATGTATGACAAAGAATAGTTTAAAGTTTGGTTAACGTACATGGTTTGAAATGTTCCTCCTCTCAGCAAACAGACAGGGTGCAAACAGACCTCTGATCGGAGTTTCCTCTTAAAGGGAAGGTGGGTGTGTCATCTGCCCATCAAGCTAAGGCTGGGGGTGGAGTATCATGTATAAAAGCTTGCTTGTGTCATTTGTTCAGGGAGACCAACGCTGTGGAAGCTGGCTGGTCTTGAGAGAGCTGGTCTATGTTTAGCTAGCGTTTAGGGTCTCCAGAATTGCTATGAAATCTGTACGGTGTCAAAATATTTACCATACTGACAATAAAACTACATAAAGAGGAAGAAGTTGTTCGTGTGTGCTTCAGCAGTAGCGGGCTCTTGCCACAAGTGGTGTCAGGAGTGGGATACTCTGGGAAGCAAGTTTCCGCTACCCAACCCGCGCAGACGTCAACATGGAGGAAGTACTGAGAATCCTTGTGAATGTGGCCGCTGCGCAGCAAGCTCAGATGCTACGAGTCGCGAGGCACAGGTGGAAAACACAAGGCTCTTAAGGGAAGAGTTAAGCCAGGTGAGGCATGACAGAAATGAACCACCTGGTCCATTTCTCCAGAAAATGTCGCCAGGTGATGACATAGAAGCATATCTGGTGTCCTTTGATAGACTTGCAAAAAGGGCAAAATGGCCTCCTAAAGATTGGGCTGAGAGGTTGGCGCCATTTCCGACTTGTGAAGCTCAGCGAGCTTATATGGGTCTAGATGAGGACCGGTCCTCTGATTATTTGTGCTTAAAGTGTGAGATATTGGCTCGCATTGGAGTTTCCGGGCCAGGCCGCGCCCAGCGATATCACCAATAGCGCTATGATAAAGAAAAACCGGTCAGAGTGCAAGTGGCTGAACTTTTTAAAATTTTAAAGAAATGGCTGCAGCCTGAGGAGAATTCGCCTTCTCGGATTATTGAAGTTCTGGCGATAGATCACTGCATCCGGGGGCTGAACCGCATTTTGCAAAGGTGGGTGCTGCAATCAGACCCACAAACTTATGAAGAGATTGCCACCGTGGTAGAAAGGTTTTGTGCGCTACAGCAAATGGCTAAAGAACCTGCATTCGTGCCAAAGCCTCTGCCACGCCAAAAGCCAGGTTTGACAATCCTTGCTACAGGGCCCAATGGCAAAACTGCTACGGACAGAGGGCCAGGTGCAAAGGTGTCTAATCTGAAGTTTTTCGAATGTGGTGAGCCAAGCCACTTTAAGGCAGAGTGTCCTAAACTACAGGAACCCATGGACTGTACCGTGGCACATATTGGGCCTGCTTTTCCAAGCTGTTTTACAATAAGTCCCACATCAGGAAGTCCTTGTTTGTTCCGGGTGACTGTGCTAATCAATCAAAACCTTGTTCTGGCCTTGGTTGACTCGGGGAGTGAACTTTCATTGGTTTCCAGCTCTGCCTTACCCGAAACCATAACTTCTCGGTTGCTCAAGGTGAAGGTTCTTTGCGTACATGGCAGGAAAGAGGAGTATGAAAGAACAATACTACCAGTCACACTCAAAGACAAAACTGTTATGGTGGTAGCTGCCATAGCACCTAAACTCCCATATCCACTCATTTTGGGGCGAGACTTCCCACTGTTTAATGAGGTCTTCGGTGAGCAGATCCGGCAGGACATGCCGGCAACTGATGCAACGGTCGGAACCCCGGTTTTCAAGGAACCGCCTAAGAATCCACAACATCTGGACATCGATCTTTGGGAACCGCCAAACCGGAATGCCATCCTGGGAGTCACAGCAGGAGTTCCACAAAAGCATCCACCTGCGGGGAAACATGGACAGTCCAAACTAGCATTGGTCGGTGATGTCGCAGATGAGCCCACCCTTCCTGTCAGTGAGGATACAGACTGGTCCGCAATACCAATTTTGTTTCCTCTGCAGGACTTTGATCAGGACCAACTTAATGATGCCACTTTGGAACATGCCTTTAAAAGTGTGACTGAGGTAAATGGGGTAGCGAGAGCCGCCCAGCCTACAGAAGGTATACCGTATTTTATTGTCAAAAATAATTTTCTGTATAGAGTTGCTATTGTACAGGGTGAAAAAGTAGAACAATTAATGGTTCCTCAGGTCCATGTACCCCTAGTATTAAAAGCAGCACATACACATGTCTGTGGGGGACACCTAGGGGAGGATAAAACACAGGAACGAGTTCTGCTTAGGTTTTACTGGCCCGGTGTTCACATGGCAGTGAAAAAGTATTGCCGGTCCTGTCCCATTTGTCAGAGAACCTGTCCCAAACCCATGTACAGGGCACCTCTCATTCCAATACTACAAGTTCCCTTTGAACGGATAGTCATGGACCTTGTGGGGCCACTGTAAAAATCGGCACGGGGGCACCAATATATACTAGTGGTGCTTGACTATGCAACCAGGTATCCAGAAGCAATTCCCCTATGAAACATAAAGTCCAGCACCATAGCTAGAGAACTTGTATTGATGTTTACACGCTTGGGAATACCCAAAGAAATTCTCACAGACCAGGGTACTCCATTCATGTCCAAACTGATGAAGGACATGTGTCAGTTGCTAGGGGGTACGACGCTTCACACCTCCGTGTACCATCCACAAATAGACGGCTTGGTGGAACACTTTAACCGCACATTAAAGCACATGCTCAGGAAAGCAGTGGCTCAAGAGAAAAAAGATTGAGACACTCTTATTCCCTATTTGATGTTTGCCATCCGTGAGGTACCTCAAGCTTCAACAGGGTTTAGTCCCTTTGAGTTATTGTTTGGGAGACAGCCTAGGGCTATTTTGGATATGTTAAAAGAAGGGTGGGAGCAGCAAGGTCCCAGGGAGCCAAATCTGGTACAATTTGTGTCCCAAATGTATGAGAGGCTAGGAAAGATAGGGCCCATTGTGCAGCAACATGTAAAAGAGGCTCGGGAATGACAGAAGAAAAGTTATGACAAAAGTGCTGTTGTTTGATCTTTCAAGCCTGGGGACAAGATCCTAGTCCTGGTTCCTACCCAGGAAAGCAAGCTTTTCACCCATTGTCAGGGTCCATATGAAGTTCTAGAGGCTGTCGGTCCTGTCAATTACAGAGTCTGCCAGTTAGGTAGGAGAAGGGAGGAGCAAATATATCATGTCAACCTCCTTAAACCTTGGCATGATGAGGAAACCTCTCCTCAGGTAGTGAGTACTGCCATTGAAAAGTCTGAAGTGCCCATAGAGCCAACTTTGTCCATTAAGCAGAGACAACAGACTGAAGAAATGATTCGCCGGAACAGGAATGTCTTCTGTTCCATCCCTGGGCGCACGACCTTAATCGAACACGACACTGTCACTGCGCCAGGAGTCATTGTAAAGCAGAAGCTGTATCATATTCCAGAAGCCAGACGGGTGGACGTGAGAAAGGAGATTGAGAAGATGCTCCAGTTAGACGTGATTGAAGAGCCCACTAGTGAGTGGAATAGTCCCATTGTGCTCGTCCCGAAACCCAATGGGACAGTTAGGTTCTGTAATGACTTTAGGCGCCTAAACAGTATGTCGCAGTTTGATGCCTATCCGATGCCACGTGTGGATGAACTGGTAGAAAATATTGCTGGTAGCAACTATTTGACAACCCTTGATCTATCAAAGGGTTTTTGGCAAGTTCCCCTGACTTCCACGGCCAAGCCAAAGACTGCATTTTCCACCCCTGCTGGTCTCTATCAATATAAAGTCCTACCCTTTGGGTTGCATGGGGCACCTGCCACCTTCCAAAGGACCATGAATAAATTGCTACGACCTCACACAGCTTATGCAGCCGCTAACTTGCACGATATAGGGATTTATACCCCAGACTGGGGATCACATTTAGCCAAAGTTGAGGCGGTCTTAGCTTTATTAAGATCAGCAGGATTAACAGCTAACCCAGAGAAATGTGCCATAGCCATGAGAGAAGCCAAATATTTGGGGTACATTGTTGGTCAAGGGCATGTAAAACCCCAGCTAGACAAAGAGGAGGCAGT
Source organism: Mixophyes fleayi (assembly GCF_038048845.1). Lineage (NCBI taxonomy): Eukaryota > Metazoa > Chordata > Amphibia > Anura > Limnodynastidae > Mixophyes > Mixophyes fleayi. Next base: position 154,644,620 of record NC_134404.1, read on the forward strand.
CAAAAATTGGGCAAGACCAGAAAAAAAAAATTGCAGTTAAGAACCTTTCTAGGCTTAGTAGGTTACTACAGGCGGTTTGTAAGCCACTTCGCCACTAGAGCTTCTCCACTAACGGACATGTTAAAAAAAAGTTGTCCAGATAGGTTAACCTGGTCTGAATCTGCAGAAACCGCCTGACACGATTTCTCAGGTATGACCACGGAGAGAGCGGAAGTGGTTAAAGTGACTTTATTAAGAAACACAAATAACAGTCCACCACGGATTGTGGCACAGATATACAGAAATGAAAAGACAGAGCAACAGTTCAATGGGAACAACAATATAGAAGACTTAACAGATCCGTTAGATGGTATTCAGCGCAGCAGGTTTAGAGAGAGCAACAATAGCAGATCTTGGAATAGCGGTGCACTGCAACCACGGGTAAGTCTCACAAAGGGAGTCCAGTCCTGATGAGAGACCTGAACTCACAGAACTTGGTAATGCAGACAGGAGCTGACAACTTGGTAATGCAGACAGGAGCTGACAACTTGGTAATGCAGACCGGAGCTGACAACCTGGTAATGCAGACAGGAGCTGACAACCTGGTAATGCGGACAGGACCTGACAACCTGGTAATGCAGACAGGAGCTGACAACCTGGTAATGCAGACAGGAGATGACAACCTGGTAATGCAGACAGGAGCTGACAACCTGGTAATGCAGACAGGAGCTGACAACCTGGTAATGCAGACAGGAGCTGACAACTTGGTAATGCAGACAGGAGCTGACAACTTGGTAATGCAGACTGGAGCTGACAACTTGGTAATGCAGACTGGAGCTGACAACTTGGTAATGCTGACAGGAGCTGACAACTTGGTAATGCAGACTGGAGCTGACAACTTGGTAATGCTGACAGGAGCTGACAACTTGGTAATGCAGACAGGAGTTGACATTTTGGTAATGCAGACAGGAGCTGACAACTTGGTAATACAGACAGGAGCTGACAACTTGGTAATGCAGACAGGAGCTGACAACTTGGTAATGCAGAGTGGAGCTGACAACTTGGTAATACAGACAGGAGCTGACAACTTGGTAATACAGACAGGAACAAACCACATGGAAATGCTCACAGGAACAAAGCACATGGAAATGCTCACAGGAGTGACCTGATGATCTAGCCCAGACTGTTTGAAGCAGGCAGGTTTGTATAGGCCTCATGCAGGTGATACAACTCCCAGTGATCAAGGAAAATAATCAAAGTAGCACAGTGGCCCCTTTGGTGGGCAGTGGTACTACAAGTAGAATACATAACAAATCCAATAAAGTCACTTCAGACAGTAGCTGCAGAATGCAAGTCGTGACACCGCCTGGTCTGATCTTCGGTTAGCTCTTTGTTCCTCTCCAGTTCTACAAGCACCGGATTTTACCTGGAGGTTCTTCCTCCAAACTGATGCTTCTGGTGTTAGCTTAGGTGCCGTCTTGTCACAGGAGAAGAATGGAGTACAAAATCCTGTCCTGTACTTAAGTCGTAAGTTGCTTCCAAGGGAACAAAAATATGCCACTGTGGAGAAAGAATGTCTTGCCATAAAATGGGCTACAGAAGCTCTGCGTTATTATCTCCTAGGCAGAGTTCACCTTAATAACAGATCATGCACCATTGAGATGGATGCAAAACAACCGGGAGGTAAATGCCAAGGTAACCCGCTGGTTCTTGACACTACAACCTTTCAAGTTCTCAGTAGAACATAGACCTGGGATTCTACATAAAAATGCAGATGCGTTGTCACGAAAATATGCGCTCCTCGCGAAGTCCGCGTCCCCCTACTTGGACTCTGGGATATGTAACAAAGGGAGGCATTTAGCTGGCAATATGCAGAGAAAGCATGGAAGTAGAGTAAAACATTTGTGCAGTAATGCAGCTAGATTGATGATAAAGACAAACAATAGTTTAAAGTTTGGTTAACTTACATGGTTTGAAATGTTCCTCCTCTCAGCAAACAGACAGGGTGTGTCTGTTAGTGTAAACAGAACCACTGATGGGAGTTTGGTGGGTGTGTCACCTGCCCATCAAGCTAAGGCTGGGGGAGGAGTATCATGTATAAAAGCTTGCTTTTGTCGTTTGTTCAGGGAGACCAACGCTGGGGAAGCTGGCTGGTCTTGAGAGAGCTGGTCTATGTTTAGCTAGCATTTAGGGTCTCCAGAATTGCTATGAAATCTGTACGGTGTCAAAACATTTACCATCCTGACAATAAAACTACATAAAGAGGAAGAAGTTGTTCGTGTGTGCTTCAGCAGTAGCGGGCTCTTGCCACAATAGATACAAACATTTCCATTTTTTTCTAACTTGCATGCTGCTTTCTGGATGACAGGATGAGGATTCCACAAAACGTTTATGGTAATATCCCCCCCCTTCCCCTTACCATGTAATATATTATTTTGGCTTGAATAGCCTTTTGTTCCCTTTGTTCTTTCTATTCTGTCCATTCTTTCAAGAAATGCACACTGTTAGCTTGAAAGTTTGCGCTCACCTATACACGCTGTATCGCCAACACGTCCAGCCATTTTATTAATGATTCCACCGGTAGATGTTGCTGAAGCCACATTTCCTTGAGTGTCAACAGCAACAGCCCCAACTGTTCCCAAACCACTGCAAATAAAGAAAAAATTCAGGTTTTTAATTTTTTTTAATATTTACATTTTTTTTACATGTGCCTCCTAACGTCAGACAATAGAAAACTGGTAAAATTATATTGCGTAAAAATCTATATGTGCAAGCAGCCAGCTGGAGTGGGCAACTCACACATCTAGGAAGATTTGCAAAACAAAAAACATTTGCAAAGGGTGTGTTTTTTTGCAAGAGTGTATTTTTATGTATACAGGGCCACCTCAATTGTTACACTACACAGCTCATGTTTTTCCCCCAGGCACACATTTTGCACCCTGGTCTTGGATTTGGGGTCAACTCAAAATCATCCACACAGTATGCAACCACAGAATGGATGATTTAAGGGTTACAAAAAACAAGAACAAAACACTGATCAAATGTGACCTGGCACTTTAGAACATTCACATACAAAAATATTTTTCTTGTATTTCACTTATATTGCACAGTATGCATATAAAATATAATAGTTATCAAATACTAGATTTCCTACTCTCATTCAGGATGGAAAATTTGATGAAATGGTAACATTCTTGATAAATGTGCCAAAAAGAGTGTATGTATGCGTGCGTGCGTGTGTGTATGTATACATAATATATATATATATATATATATATATATATATATACACATACACACATACATACTTACACACGCACTATATTTATTTATTAGAGCTGCATGCATGTATCCAAAAATAATCTGTTGGGATGCTACTCCAAGCTGGAATCCCATATTCACAAAAATGGGTGCAAAAAAATACTCAAAAGATTTTAATAGTAGACATAGAAAAAGGTACAGATAGTCATACATAAAGTATTCCAGCTTTATACTTTTCACCACTTAGTTGTGTCTAGAATAATATCACACCACCATGATGTAATTGCTCATCTATATCTTGTGAGAGGCATAAGGACTGTACTAAAATAACTATTTAGATTATTATGCATGAAGGAGGTACCCAAGTTATTTGACAAGCCACATGACATTCACATACAAATGCTCACTAAAAGAAAAAAAAAATACATATTGTAATTAAACATTTAAAAAAAAAATAAAAGCATCCCATGTAAAAGTTAGCTAGCTGTATCTTAAATGGTAATACATAATAATTGATGTCTGCAATTGTGAGAAGTCACTGACCTAACGCTATCTATACAAAGAGCAAATACATTTCTACTTTAATGGGAATAATTTACTCGTCACCCATTTTTGTTGGCGATGAAATAGTTAAATAAATAAAATGTCTGCCACAGCATGCACTGCTAGTTAAAGGACAATTTAGTTATTGATCCTAGTCAGTAATTTGGGATGTTGCAGTGACTTTAAATGAAATGTAGCCATGTTCAGTAAGACACTTCTATCTGACTTCCTGATTAAACACCGCTATTATGATCATCATGGATTTGGTTTATTTGAAACATAAAACAAAACAATCTTACAATTGACATGCAACTGGATTTGAAGCAGACTTCAGATTTTTCTTCCATCTTTCTCTGGAGAACTCGGTGATAAGTTGTTCACCAGGAACTTCTGGAATGCCTTGTGCCTTTGCAAATAAAGAGGCTCCTTTACACGTTAAAAGTATGTGATCTGTCTGGATAAATAAATTAGAGGCAAAGTAAACCAAAGGGCACAAATGTGGTTACAATATGTCCCCTGATATCAGTAACATCACCCAGTTATAGGGAACGATGCTGAAGCACAGTTAAATAGAACACAATTCTTAGATACAACATATGATTGCACATAATGTAATCATAGGTTGATTTTGTAGACAGATTCATAAAAAATGGGCAAACATAATAAGACTTCATATTTTTTAACTGGAAAATAGATACACCCGTCACATGTGGCAAATACTACAGAAAGATCATACTATATCCATCACCATTATTTCTGACATCTGAATTCTAGAAAATATTGTTGTGAAACTGATAGCCCTATACACAAGACATAGAAAATGTCCACTAGATGTCACCAAATGCATGTATAGCATTGCAGAAGGGCCTGTTGCTGTGAATATGAGAGAGAGAGAGAATACTGAAATAGTAATCTAGATGCACTATAGGTGTATGCATTATATTGACACCTGAAGTGAGAAAACAGGTTGCTCATATAAATAAACAATGTTAGATATTCAGTCCACACACCAGTCTTCTTTTTACACACACACAGGAGGGAATTCAATTTGCCCCAAAATACCGCCACGTAAAACCTATTACCGTTGACCTATTATCGCCGCATCTAAACTACCGTAATAACAGTAATAGTGCGCAGGCCGCGTTACTTTTTGCCAATTGAATTCCCCCCCTTAATGTTGCTTTACGGTGGTGACCACAGCTTTATCAGGACCAGAATATAACAAGATCAGACCAACAAATTAAAAGACAAAACATAATAGAAAGTACATACTAATCCCACGATTCAGCCCCTTGGCTCATGATCCAATCAAATTAATGGCATGCTCTGGAAGTGTGTCATTATGAGATGCCATTGCACCACCTAGATATTAAGACATGCTACATAGTATACAAAAATGTTTTAATAATTTAATTATAATTAATTCATAATTCATAAACAAAAACAGATATTTTGTAAAAGAAATAATAATAAAAAAAAATATGAGGATGAGGATGATTGGTAGGAGCTATAGTGACCGAGACAGCTCAACTTGCTATTGTTTTACAATTATGAGTGTCTAGGGCCATTCAGCATGGAGCTCCAAGGGAAAAAAATGACTGCTAGTTTCAAAAAGTAACCAATTTAACTAAAAATGGTTGATGAAAACACCTGCCAATGCAAGTCTGCTAGTTCTGTGGAGCAAAAAGCACAAGCAATAGACTACAGAGCAGTGGTCCGATTAATCATCCTTCTCGAAAAATGGGCAAGGGCACATTTTGCACCAACCTAAAAAAGAACCTCTACAACACCAAAGCTTATTTTCAACAATGAAAGGTAATGGTGGTTCTGTAATGTTGTGGGGTGCATTTTCCTTGCATGGTTTTGGTACAGTCATCCCCATAGCAGCCAACAGCTACTTAATGATACAAAATGATTAGCTTCACTCCATGTTGAGCATATTTTGTCATATTTTCAAACTACACAAGATAGTGCCTCAGTTGAGTGATGTTCTTGTAGAAGTGGTTCTGCATTCCTCCTACCCAATTCCAGAGACTGGTAGACTCGCTGCAATGAAGCATACCAGGTATACTGGCAGCATGTGGCTAAAGTGACTTTATATTAGCTTTACATTTGTTCACTACTTGTATTCCCCCCCCCCCCCCCATTTCAGACACCAATCATAGCATGCTAAACAGTTAATGGTAAATTGTATGAATATTCATAGACTCAGTATAAATTGATTTCATCTAGAAATCATTTAAGGAACAAAATCTATTATTGATTAAAAGAAATAGTTTTATCGTTTATCTAGAAAACGTTTAAGGGAGAAATGTATAGTTTGCAAAGTAATATTTCAAGAACCCCTGTACAAGACGTTTAAATCTATCTTCTCCTTGGGGTGATTACAGAATATGTTCAATTACCTCACCTCTTTGCAGATTAGCAGGATGACCTTCATCTAAATAGTGCAAAGCAACAGGACTCAGATCATCTCTAATTTTTCTTTTAACCCTCCATTAAGTTAGGGGTGCAAAGAAATGCCTGATTTATAGTCACTAAAATGCCTTGTAGTCTCACTAACAAAGTTCAGCATGGGGCACTTAAGGAAAAACACAAAAATCTGAACTGCACATCAAATATTATTGCATAAAAATTTGTTTCCTAAAAAATGTTGATCAATTCTGTTACAAGATATGCAATTAAAACATTTGTAACAGCCTGTCTTAGAGGAAAAATTAAAAGGTTGAGTGTGATATTTTGCTACATGATCAGCCTGTATCAATTTTTAATGTTTATTAAATCCATTTGTGAGCATGCAGATAGGTTTGCCTTTTGTATGGGCACCAAATAATTTATCAGATTTAATAGTAGACCAAAATTTGCAAACAGCCTTTTTAAGTCAGAGATTAAACAATAAAATCAGAATCAAAAGTTGGACCAGTATCATCTTTGTGTTTTTACTAGGGCACCAGATAAAACATGAGAAGGATATCATCACTCTTCATTACTTCAATCTTCAACATTCTTCAGATTTTCTCCAAGTAGAACATGTGAGGATTCACAACACTAGCTCCAGAGGACAGCTGCACAGCTTTTCCTACTCTGCAATCAGCCCTTCAGTGAAAAGGTCAATTCAATCAGAAGAATTTACCTCACCTGTTTGTAGCTTTTATAAGTCCCTCAGTTCTACCAAACTTTTACAGGAGCAAAGTTTTGCTTTGGATTTCTGTGCTGGTGCTTTGAAGAAGACTTGTTTTGTTGGACTGTACATCATGGTTCTACCTTCTAAAATTCTTCTAACTCGACTTTGTCCATCACAGTTCTACTTTTTACAATCCTTTGACTTCAGCTTGTACCTAACTA